>NC_092774.1:15431959-15547503 GCF_047496795.1 Chiloscyllium punctatum
TCTTAGCCTTCCTCTATTGCCACAACGAACCAAACTGCAAATTAGGGAACAAACCCCATCTTCCGCCCGGGCAGCCTACAGCCTACAGGACACAACATCGAGTTCTCCAATTTCAAATAACCTCCCTTTCCATCCCCCGACTCCCTTCTCAGCCCCGTGCCCCTCACTACCACTCCTTCCTGTCACCAACCTGATTTCTTCCACCCAATTATTAATCAGACCATATCCTCTCCCTGTCTTCACCTATCCCCACGTTGGGCCCCAGCACCTATCCCCAGTCCTGAAGAAGGGTTACACCCAAAACGTCAACTTCCCCACTTCCTGATGCTACCTGGTTAGCTGTGTCCTTCCAGCCTCCTGCCTGTCTATTTTGCCAATTGAGACACAGACCTGGACCACGTTTCCAGAGTCTGTATCACTCCCTTTCCTTTCAGTTGGTGTAAGTCAACAAATTGAACTCCGGAAAAAAGTAGAAATGGCAAAGGGGGCGAGAAAAGAGAGTGCCGTACTCACAGATCTGAGACAGAGGAAGGAATTTGCGGTCTGAGTGAAGCTCAATGTTGATTCAGAAAGAGAGGAGCAGGAGGAGCAGCTTCAGAAACTCATGGTCCAACTTCCGCATTCAGACAATGGGGTGGCTCTGATTGGCAGGAGGACCAGTTTTTGTTTGGTCCTCCACGGTTCTCTATTGGACTATGAAAGGAAGGTCGCGTGCCTTTTTTTGCGGAAAGCGACGAGCATGCCCAGTGTTTAGCTGACACTATTGGGCATGTGCACTGCGTTACTGACACCGGGAAACATGCGCAGTATGCTCACTAGGGGTGCTGGTGTTCCTGTCAGATTTTAATAGGACAAAAAAGGGGTCGAGCTACTATTTGTTTTATCGCTGTGATTCGACATTGTATTGTTTTTGCATTCTGTCTGGCTGCTCAACTTTTGTATGTCTTTTCCCCACGTTGGGGGGCGAGTCCAGAACTGGAGGGCATGGGTTTAGGGTGAGAGGGGAAAGATTTCTGAGGGGCAACTTTTTTGCACAGACGCTGGTGTGTGTCAGCCAGAGGGAGTGGTGGAGGCTAGTACAATGATAATATTTAAAATGCATCTGGATGGGGATATAAATAGGACAGATTCAGAGGGATAAGGGGCCAAATACTGGCAAATGGGTCACGAGATTAATTTAGGATATCTGGTCGGCATAGACCGAAGGGTATGTTTCTGTGCTCTGTGATGCTATTTCGAGATAGTTGGAACCAACTTCACAAGACTAGGACTAGGCCATTCACCCCTTACATTCAAGATCAGAGTGGTGTTGGAAATCACAGCAGGTCAGGCAGCATCCAAGGAGCAGGAACATTGACGTTTCAGACAAAAGTCTCGAATGCTGCCTGACCGGCTGTGTTTTTCCAGCACCACTCTAATCTTGACTCTAATCTCCTGCATCTGCAGTGCTCACTTTCGCCCATTCACCCCTTCCAGCCTGTCCTGAGCGGTGGCCTGACTGCGGTTATTTCAGAGAAAGAATCAGATAGATTTCAGCAGCTCTTTTAAAAAACTTGAACGCGCTTTTCTGGCTTGAACGATGTTTCTGAAGATATTATTTTAGGTATTCTCAATTTTGAAGATCAGCCATTTCTCACCCCTCCCGACTCCCAGGTAGAGTCATCACCATCCATTATCTCCCTCTCTCTCTCTCTCTCTCTGTCCTTTGAAGGGTTTGATACAGAGGTCAAAGATGGTTCGAGGCTCGAGAAAGGACGGTGTGGTGGGGGCTGGGGAGAAAAGAGACCGAAAGGATGGGGGACAGAGAGAGAGAAAATGGACGGGGGGGCAGAGGGTGGGGGTAGAGAGAGACGTGGGGGTACAGAGAGAGAGAGAGAATGAGTGGGGTTGGTAGAGAAATTGGGCGGGGGAGAGAGAGTGGGCGTGGCGGAGAAGTGGGAGATGGCACAGGGCAGGGTGATACTGGGCACACAGACACACAAGATGGTCACTGAGCCATCAGTTGGCCAACTTGACACACGAGATGGCCGCTGGATCACAATATGGAGAGAAACAGCAGAGCAGATACAGACACTGTCTGGGGCCACCAGAATGTTAGCACAATGGACTCACAGCCCAGGTGATTAGTTTAAGGCGGGTGGGGGAGAGAATATTCATGAGTAATGAACACTGCCCACCGAAGTGTCTGGGTCCAGCCAACACCTCTTATAGAAGTGCTAACAGCATGATACAGACTCAATACCAAATGCTAACAGCCAGGGCTGCAGGAATCCTCCTTCTCAGGGAGAGCAATTAGCGCCCATTACTACAACAATGGATTTCCATGCAGACATTGAAATGGACAATGTCTGCACTGAAACTGACAACGACTGTGTGGAAATTAACAAAGGTTGTGCTGGAACTGACAATGATTGTATCAGCTATCAACGATTCTGCAAGGATTACCATAAACAAATCATGTTACAAAGACAATAATCTCATCCCTGACCGATTGTATCACAAAATGTATAAAAGTTTCTTGACGTGTGCTCCGGGTCGAGAGAAGTCTCGCAGCTGACACTGTGCTGTTGGTGTCTTTCTCTCCCCGGAGCCCCGGTATTTCCTTGTGCAATAAACTCTGTCATTGAACCCGAATTCTGACTCCGAGCCTGGTGTATTTCAGGGGAGAGAGAATGGGTGGGGTGGCAGATGGTGGGGGGAGGGGAGAGAGAGAGAGAATGGATGGTGGGGGCTGGAAGAATGGACATGGGACAGAGGGTGGGGTGAGAGAGAATAGATGGGTGTAGAAGGTGGGGAGACGGACTGGACAGGGCCTGAGGAATGAAACGACAGGGGTACAGAGGGTGGCGTGAGAGAGAATGGACAGGGTGTTTGGAGTATAGAGGGAGAATGGGCAAGAACCTGGGGATGGAGAGAGAATGGACAAGGGGCGCTGTGGTTGGCGGTGGAATGGACAGTGGGAGCTGTGGGTGGTGGGAGGAAAGAACGGGGGTGCTGTGAGTGGTGAGGGAGAATGGATAGGGGGCGCTGGAGTGCCGGGGTAGAAATGGACAGGGAGCGCTGGAGTGGCGGGGGCTAATGGACAGGGGGCGCTGTGTGTGGCCAAGATCAAAAAGGTTGATGACAGTCAACACTTATCAGATGGTTTCCCGAACAGAAAAACTTGCACTGGAGACTCCCAGAAGAGGGGTGTTTCATCTGTATTCCTTCAATTAGTTTTGAAATATTGTTGTGTATCTGAATTGTTCAGGGATACCTGTGACAGAGAGAGATGGCTTTGGTTGTTGGAGGTCAGTCATCTCAGTTCCAGGACGTCTCTGCAGGAATTCATAGGGTCGTGTCTTCTTCGGCTCAACCATCTTCATCAGTGACCTTCCTCCATCATAACGTCAGAGGTGGAGATATTCGCCAATAATTGCACAATGTTCGGCACGATTCACAACTCCTCACAAACTGAAGCAGTTCAGTTTGAAATGCAACAAGATCTTAACAATATCCAATGGGCTCAGGAGTGGCAAGTAACATATCTGCCATGCCAATGACAAACAATGACTCATCCCCAAAAGAGATAATCTGACCACTGCCCCGTGATATTCAACAGTGTTACTGTCACTAAACACCCCACTATCAACATCCTTGGGGTTTACCATTGACCAGAAACTCAGCTAGACTAATCACAGACACAATGGCAACAAGAGCAGGCAACAGGTCAGGGATACTATGGCGAGTAACTCGCCTCCTGACTCCCCAAACTCTGTCCATCTTCTACAAGGCACAAGTCAGCAGTGTAATGGAATACTCTCCCACCAGCTTGGATGGGTGCAGCTTCAACAACATTCAAAAAGCTTGATACCATCCAGGACAAAGTCGCCTGCTTGATTGGCACCATCTCCACATACATCCATTCCCTCTGTCCCACTGTTCAGAAGCAAGAATGTGGACGATCTACAAGATGCAACACAGAAATTCTCCAAATATCCTTAGAAAATACCTTCCAAACCAACAACCATTTCCATCTACAAGGACCAAGGCACCAGATGCTTGGGAACATAACCTCTTGCAAGTACCCCTCCAATCCACTCACCGTCCTGACTTGGAAACACATTGCTGTTCCTTCAGTGTTGCTGGGTCTAAATCCTGGAATTCTCTCCCTCAGGACATTGTGGGTCACCGTACAGCGTGTGGACCACAGAAGGTCACCATCACCTTCTCAAGGGGAACTAAATGCTGGCCAGCCAGCGAAGCCCATGTAACACGAATAACTTTTAATAAATGATTGAAACGGAGGGTTGGAACCTGCAAACTAAACAAAAATCAACGTTCAGGTGGAACAGACGTCGCGCTTTGATTCGGTCCTTATTTGAGGACAGATAAAGAGCGATATACTGACACTGAACTGGAAATAGAGAGTTAAACCCCTGTAGTGATTCACTCAGTCTATCAATTGAAAATCGATTCAAGATTAGCTCTTGACATATACGTCCCCAATACATGAAAAAGGACGGTTAAGAAGGCATATGGGACTCTTGCAGTCATCGCTTTAATGGCTGATGTAATACCCACAATCCCACGCGTTCCAGACACCGCTCTATTGGCCGTGAGCAGTGTTCATGGTGCGCATGTGTGAGATCGTCATAGGGCCCCACCCCTCGTCGTTCTGATGGACGGGGAGACCAATCTTTGGGAAACCCTCTCGGACCGGAAGGGGCCTGGTCCTCCTGCCAATCAGAACCTCCGCCACTGTCTGAATGCGGAAGGTCGACCATGAGCTTCTGAAGTTGCTGTTGCTCCTCTCTCTCTGAATGAAGATTGAGCTTCAGTCCAGACTGTAACTTCCTTCCTCTGTTTAACATCTGGGAGGACCGCACTCTCTTTTCTCGCCCTCTTTCCCATTTCTTTTCTCATCCTTGGGTTCAGCTGTTGGTTTGTAGGAGCTGAGGGGAAAAAGAAAGTCAATCGAGGTGAAGGGACAGACTCTGGAAAAGGTTGGTCTAGATCTGTGCCTGTTAATGTTTGACAGGCTTTGTTTCCTGAGCTTGAGACATTTACTTGTCTGGCAAAAAGGGATGGTGTCTTGATCCATGTTGGGGATGGAAGTGGATTATGTTGTGGGTGACTTGCTCGTAGTAGTCCAATAAGTATTAGATAAGTAATCATGACACACAAACCTTGGGTTATTGACTGTTTATTCGGAGCTCACGGGGAGAGCCAAGTCGACCTCATGGTCACAAGTCACTCTGACGAGAAACAGAGAGTTGTATGATTATATAGGTTACAATCATTTAACAATTAGCAAACTGTTAATTGCAGGATATTGAGCAAACTGAGGCACTTTGCCCAGTCACGTAGTGCCTGGACAGTTTTGGTTAGAATCTGATCAGTATACAATAGGTCCTTGCAAAGAGAAAGATATTCCCATGCAAGGAAAGAATTTGTTTATCAGGTAGCAGTACAGCTGCAAGGCCGAGTGTCTCTGTTGAGCCTGGGAAACACAATCTTAGCCTGGGAAACATAAGGTTTGGCAAGCAGGCACTAAGCTGAGATTGAAAGTGGTTTCCAGGTTTTTAATATGCGACTAAATGGCTGACCAGAATATAATAATTCTCCCACAATTCCTTCCTTCTTTTCTTTCACCAAATCAGGAGGTCAGTTCAGAGGAACCGGCAAAAGGAGGGACCCAGTGGGGTTTGTTGGCGATGGGGGTTTAGAGTCGGCAAGGTAACCGTCATAGTCCAGGTCACCAGGATCAGGAGAGAGAGTGTCAGTGAAACCATCCATTGGTGCGGAAATGTCAGAAATGAGAAGCGGCACAAGTTGGGAAGATGCTGGGATATTCGGCATCAGAAGGCAGCTGAAATGGGCACAGCACTGTTTCTGGAAAATAATACTAAGTGCTCGCAGAACGAAACCAGCAATGAGAAGCACAAGGCCCTGGAAGAGAGCGGGAGCCCAAAAGCCAAGCCAACCACCCATCCATGACCAAAGGTCCCAACGGGGAGTAGTGTCATGGAGGGAGGAGGCCGCCTCGCCAATGTGGGCGGCAATGTTAGTAATGTTGTCACTGGAGTCGGGGATGTAGATACAGCAGTCAGAGCCGATAAGGGCACAAGTGCCTGCTTTCTCAGCTAACAGGGAGTCGAGGGCCATGTGACTTTGGAGAGCAATGGTGCAGACAGTGACCATCCCTGCACTGAGCAGGTCAAAGGCTGAAGGTGTGGCAGTGGCAATCTCTTCCAGAGTGGTAGCAATTCGCTAACCTTCACCCTCAAGGTGGAGGGTAGCATAGGGAGGGGGGAAGGTAGAGAAAAGGTGCTGAAAAGTTGTGAGCGCTCTCTTGATTTGCGGTTTGGAAGTGAAAGGCAAAGTGTGGGAGTGGTAAAGGAAAGGGACAACATAACCTAAATACCAGCTGCCAGTCCAGGAGGTAGGCAGCCAGGGGTAAGCCGTATGGCCACAAATGAAATCAGTGCCGTTGGAGGGCAACAAATGATTGCATTGGGTTCCAATCCAAAAGGTGGGAAGTGAGGAATTGATGGCGGTCTTGTCAGGACCCCTGAGGTTAAGTATGCTCCTGTCTGCAGTGGGCTGGTAAGCAGTTGAAGTAAGGAGTAGGGAGTGCAGACACTTACTGAAACCAGCCTGTCATCCTGAGGGATGCTTGCTCTTGATGCAAGTACTTCCTAGATGTGGAGTCATGGGGGCAGTGAGATTGGTGAGGAACAGGGAGGGGGGTGTTCGGGCAGGGTTGTATTTTTTTTCTCTTCTCTACCCCCCCACCCTACCACCTTGCTGCAGGAGTGCTTATATTTCCCCCCGCACCCATGAGGCGTGTGTAGGTGTGAGACACAGTGAAAGACAATAAGTGCACAAATCTTTATTCCACTTTCACCACCAGGAAGAAAGGAAACACCCGAGTGGCCAGTGACGAGCAGTGCCCTTCTCAGAGGGCAATGCTGCGTGATCAAACAGTGAGGGGGAGGGCAGGGATCAAATCAAAATAGAGTTGGAGGGGGAAATAATACACTCCATTCCCTGCGGTGCCCACCTCTCTCTGAACAGCCCAAAGGTGTTGGTGGGCACCGCGTGCTCCTTCTCCAGAGACACCCCGGCTCTGACATACCCACAGAGGAGGGGCAGGCAGTCACCCTAACGACCCCCTCTATGACCTGCTGCCTGGACCTGTCTATGGCCAGTTTGGCCAGGCCCAGGAGCAGAGGAGGTCCTGTGACCTGTCCTCCCCACATCGCACTGGGTGCCCAAACATGACAGGAGTGATAGTATTGAGGCTGGAACCAACCCTTGAATGTATCCATTGTATATCCCACTGATTGCCAGCGGAGGTGGGTATTATCCCTGTCAGAGTTTGGGGTGCTCACCCACTTAGGAAACCGGGGGGATGTGAAAAGTTGTGACAGCAGCAGAGCGACCCTGATACAGCCCCCCCATTCAGCAGGGTCAGATTCATTAAAAGGTATGGATCTCAGGGGGAATCCCTCCCTTGGAGTGGATGGGAATATGGGCACAAACCCAGCAGCTCGAGCGGCTGTCCTTTTCTGCATAAAGGTATGTCCTGTAAAGAAAAATATGACACTGTAATTCCCATTTACTACAGAACACCAGGTTATCCATTGTGGCCCAATCAAACACAGTCAGTGAAAGAAAGATAAGGAAGAGTGCAGTGAAAGGCAGAATGATCAGGCTGAACCATTCACGATGAAGACTGAAGATGTGTCTCTGACGGGGGTCTTCTGGTGTTCCTCCAGGAGGTGGCGCTCGTTTTCATTGTGTTGTGTGTGTGTCCATGCGGCCTCCCCATGACCTTGACTGTTGACCGGGGAACCCCAGCAGGGACTAGGAACGGGCCTTTCCATCTCAGCCCCAATATGCCCCGGTCCGACAGGCAGGGAGGATTGGAAATGAGGGATCGGGGCTGGGGAGGGAGTTGGGGATGGGAAGTGAGGGTTTATTTGAAATTGGAGAACCCAATCCTGAGTCCTCCGAGCTGTAGGCTGCACAGGCGGGAGATGAGGTGTTGTTCCTCCAGGTTGTGGTTTGGTGTGGTGTGGTAACGGAGGAGGCCAAAGGTGGTCATGCCAGGAATGGAGTGGGGGAGGGGGATTAAAATGGGTGGTGACTGGGAGGTCCGGTCGGCCTCTGTGGACCCGGCTGCGATGCTCGGCGAACCGTTCCCCAAGTTTATGCTCGGTCTCCCCGATGTAGAGAAGACCACCATTGGCAAACACATGGCAAATGGAGTACCACAATGTGAAGTGAGAGCCTTTCTGTAGAAATAAAAGCTGAAAGGAGGTGTATTGTTTAAATGGTGATGGATTGGGATGTGGAGAAGGTGAGGACTGAGATCAGAGTCAAAGTGTGGGACTGGAAAAGCACACTAGGTCAGGTAGCATCCAAGGAGCGGCAGAGTCGACATTTCGGGCACCAGCCCTTTATTCGGAATGATGTGTGGACATACCAAGTGGCCTCAGCGTCCTCCTACACCAGTCACTGCCAGTTGTCAGACAGGTGCAGCAAGCAGTCAGCAAGGCAAGTTGTATATTAGCAAAAGGAATTGAGCTCAGAAGTGAGAATGTCTCTCTGCAGTTAGGGGATCATTGAATATATTCGAGGCTGAGCTCATCTGATTTTAGAACAAGCATGAAGTGGATGTTTATGGGGGAAGGCAAGAAAATGATTTTAAGACCAGTACAGAACAGTTACTGGGTCATACAGCACAGAAACAGACCCTTCAGCCCAACTAGTCCATGCTGACTATATTCACAAACTAAACAAATCCCACCTAGATTGGCCCAATTCCCTCTGAACCTTTCCTATTCATGTACTTATCCAAATGTCTTTTAAATATTGTTACTGTACCTGCATCCACCACTTCCTTTGGACATTTATTCCACACACAAACCACTCTCTGTGTTGAAAAAAAGGTGCCCCTCCTGCCTTTTTGAAATCTTTCTCCTCTCGCCTTCAAATTTGCTGCCTACTCTTGAACCACCCACCCTAGGGAAATAATACCTGGCAGTCACCTCATAGGGGTCGGTTCCTGAGGATTGGAGGGCGGCTAATGTTATACCACTTTTTAAGAAAGGTGGGAGAGAGAAAGCAGGAAATTATAGACCAGTTAGTCTGACCTCAGTGGTGGGAACGATGCTGGAGTCTATTATAAAGGATGAAATTACGGCACATCTGGATAGCAGTAACAGGATAGGACAGAGTCAGCATGGATTTATGAAGGGGAAATCATGCTTGACTAATCTTTTTGAATTTTTTGAGGATGTGACTCTGAAGATGGACGAGGGAGATCCAGTAGATGTAGTGTACCTGGACTTTCAGAAAGCTTTTGATAAAGTCCCACACAGGAGGTTAGTGAGTAAAATTAGGGCGCATGGTATTGGGGGCAAAGTCCTAGATTGGATTGAAAATTGGTTGGCTGATAGGAAACAAAGGGTAGTGATAAACGGCTCCATTTCGGAATGGCAGGCAGTGACCAGTGGGGTACCGCAGGGATCCGTGCTGGGACCGCAGCTTTTTACAATATATGTAAATGATATAGAAGATGGTATCAGCAATAACATTAGCAAATTTGCTGATGATACAAATCTAGGTGACAGGGTGAAATGTGATGAGGATGTTAGGAGATTACAGGGTGACCTGGACAAGTTAGGTGAGTGGGTAGATGCATGGCAGATGCAGTTTAATGTGGATAAATGTATGGTTATCCACTTTGGTGGCAAGAACAGGAAGGCAGATTACTACCTCAATGGAATCAATTTAGGTAAAGGGGCAGTACAGAGAAATCTGGGTGTTCTTGTACACCAGTCAATGAAGGCAAGCATGCAGGTACAGCAGGTAGTGAAGAAGGCTAATAGCATGCTGGCCTTCATAATAAGAGGAATTGAGTATAGAAGCAAAGAGCTGCTTTTGCAGCTGTACAGGGCCCTGGTGAGACCACACCTGGAGTACTGTGTGCAGTTCTGGTCTCCAAATTTGAGGAAAGACATTGTGGCTGTTGAGGGAGTGCAGCGTAGATTCATGAGGTCAATTCCTGGAATGGTGGGATTACCTTACACTGAAAGACTGAAGCGACTGGGCTTGTATACCCTTGAGTTTAGAAGACTGAGAGGGGATCTGATTGAGACGTATAAGATTATGAAAGGATTGGACACTCTGGCAGCCGGAAAATGTTTCTACTGATGGGTGAGTGCTGAACCAGAGGACACAGCTTAAAAATACGGAGTAGACCATTTAGAACAGAGATGAGGAGAAACTTCTTCACCCAGATAGTGGTGGGTGTGTGGAATGCTCTGCCCCAGAGGGCAGTGGAGGCCCAGTCTCTGGATTCATTTAAGAAAGAGTTGGATAGAGCTCTCAAAGATAGTGGAATCAAGGGTTATGGAGATAAGGCAGGAAGAGGATACTGATTAGGAATGATCAGCTATGATCATATTGAATGGCGGTGCAGGTTCGAAGGGCTGAATGGCCTACTCCTGCACCTATTGTCTATTGTGTTATCCCCCTCATGATTTTATAAACCTCTGTGCGGTCACCTCTCAACCTCCTGTGGTCCATTGAACAAGTCCCAACCTATTCATCTAGATGTCGGCAGAATCACAACCAATCCGTTGAATGTTGGTGCAGGTTTGTAAGCCCAGATGGCCTACTCCTGCTTCCAATTCTCTCTCACTATCCAGGACAGCAAGAGAACATAAGACATGGGAGCAGAAATTTAGGCCATTCAGCCCATCAAGTCTGCTCCATCATTCAATCATGACTGATACGTTTCTCAATCACATTCTCCCACTTTGTCTCCATAACCCTCCATTGCCTTGATACTCAAGAACGTCTCTATCTCAGTCTTAAATATCCTCGGTGACCTGGCCTCTACAGCCTACTGTAGCAGTGAATTCCATAGATTCACCACTCTCTGGCTGAAGAAGTTTCTCCTTACCTCCATTCTGAAAGGTCTTCCCTTTACTCTAAGGCTGTGCCCACTGGTTCCAGTCCCTCCAACCAATGGAAACATCTTCCTAACTTCCACTCTGTCCAGGCTGTTCAAGATTCTGTATGTTTCAGTTAGACCCTCCCCCCTCCCGAGTGTGGGCCTATTAATTAGCATGAACCAGACCCTTCAGGATGAGGTATAGTAGGGATTAGGGTCAGCAAAGTGAGAATGGACGGAGTATGTGTGGGATGGAGATTTTCAGCATCTAGGGAATAAGAGAGGAAAGAGAGTTCACTATAAATTAGAATTGTCCGGATGGGCTGATGGGCCAAGGAGGAACAGATGGAGTTGAATTTGGAGAAATGTCAGGTTTGCATTTTGGTCAAGTAATCCAGGCAGGACTGACATAGTTAAGGGAAGTGTTGCAGAACAAAGAGACCTTGGAGTGCAGGTTCATAGTTCCTTGAGAGTGGAGTCACGTGTAGACAGGATAATGAAGAAGGCATTTGGGATGCTTTCTTTTATTGGTCAAAGCATTGAGTGGATGAGTTGGGAGGTCATGTTGTGGCTGTACAGGACATTGTTTGGACCATCTTTGGAATACTGCATTCAGTTCTGGTCTCCCTGCTATAGGAAACGTGTTGTGAAACTTTGAAAGGGATTGGTAAAGATTTGTGAAGCTGTTGCCAGAGTAGGAGGGTTTGAGCTACAGGGAGAGTCTGAATGGACCAGGATATATTCTTGGTGCATCGGAGGCTGAGTGGTGACCTAACATGTTTATAAGGGGCATGCATAGGGTGAAGGTCTTTTCCCCAGGGTATGGGAGTCCAGAACTAAGAGGGGCATAGGTTTAAGGTGAATGGGGAAAGGGAAGTGAGGGGCAACTTCTTCACACACAGGGTGGTGAATGTATGGAACAAGCTGCCAGAGGGAGTGGTGGAGGCTGGGGCAATGACAACATTTAAAAGGCATCTGGCTGGCTCCATGAATAGGAAGGGTTTAGAGGGATGTGGGCCAAATGCTGGAAAATGGGACGCGATTAATTTAGGAATTCTGGTCAGCATAGACGAATTGGGATGACTGGTCTGTTTCTGTGCTGTATGACTCAAATCATCTTCGGTGAAAGCAGAAATGTGGTTGTGAAGACTGGACTCGCAGAGCAGCTTTCAAGGATATTTTGCCCTTAATGGGATCAGAAGAAGTTAAAATGAAATCTTTCATTTGTGAGCCAGCAACTGAGTGAGTGAGGACATCTGGGATTTTGTTGGAAAGTGGGAATTGATTGCACTGTGGGGATGAAGCCCTACCCTATCCAGTCATTTCTGCTGGTGGGTGAGTCTAGGCCTCAAGGTTAGGGGGAGTGGATTTCGGACAGAGATGAGGACAAATTGCTTATCCCAGACAGTAGTGAATCTATGGAATTCTCTGGTCAAGGAAGCAGTAGAGGCAGCTTCATTAAATATATTCAAGACACAGTTGGATGGGTTTTTGCATGGTAGGGGAATGAAGGGTAGTTGGGACAATGCAGCGAGTAGGAGCTGAGACAATGGATAGATTGACCATGATCTTAATGAATGGTGGAGCAGGCTGGATGGGCCAAATGGCCTCCTCCTGCTTCTATTACTCCAAAACTATAACCCTGCATTTCCCATGGCTAACCCACCTAACCTGCACATCCCTGGACGCTCTGGTCAATTTAGCATGGCCAGTCCAAATCAGGCCTGGTGAGCAGTGAGGTGATGTGGAAAATGAACATCAGAGAATGATAGAAAGGGACAAGGAGAGTAAATGTACCAGCAATCAAAACTGGATTCCGAAGATCACAAAAATTGAATCTAAAAATGGTGTCTGAATGTTTGCTGCATTGTAACAAAAGTGAATGAATTGACTGCACACATTGAAGTGAATAATTATGATCTGAGACTCCTTACAGAGACATGGCTTCAGGATGACAAGGATTGGATCCTCAAAAGCGAGGGGGTAATCAAATGGGAAGCGTGGTAAAGGTAGAGGGTTGGCACTGCTAATCCAAACACTGATCACAGGGTAGTCTGGTGTCAGCTGAGGTTTCAGGTCCTGATTTCTTTGTCCTGATTTCTTTGTCCTCTGTTGATCTCCCTGTTCCCCAGGAGTATGATGTCGGTCTGTTCTCAGCTCTGCTGAATCTCTGCTGAAGTCTTGACCCCCCTTTTACACCTTCCGGAAGAGTAAAACAACCCACAATCTCCCAGCCTGTCAACCATCCAGACACAGAGTGTAGTCATAGCAAGGAATCAAACAAGAAAAATGAAACCAAATTCAAAATAAATATGTGCTCGTGTTTAATGTTTGTTCATGAGGAAGTAAACCAGAAATAGGACTCTCCCAGAATTCTTATGGTGACCTACTTGAGGAATTCTCTCTCCCTTCCATCTAACTATTTGTACCCAGCTAAGATTTACAACAATATTTACATCAACAGAAATAAACCGTCTGTTACAAAATAGTCATAGAAATATACAGCACGGAAATAGACTTTTTCTCTCATGCACACACGAGTCCATGGGGATGAATTTGTATTTGCAGAATTATATTTACAAATACATTGTATTGTGCATTTTTTGAGCAAAATCTGCAGCCAGTCAATCCATGTCATATTTTGTAAATTCCACTTTGGAAATAGAACCAGTCTGACTCAAGATTGGGATACAGACAGATCCTCACCTCACACCTTTAATGCATTGTCTGAGCGGAGATGGCACCTTTTGTTATAAAACTTTTAAGTTCTCTCGAGAAGGTGCCTTACAGGACGTTCTGGGATTTACATATTAATGATACCTGCAACCCATTCTGAAAGATGAAAGCCTTAACAATCCAGGTTAGTTCAATATATCATTTCAGTGGCAGGACATTGTCGTGTTTTCCCATAAATTCAGTGCGTTCTGATCTTATACTCCACAACAACCTGATGATAGAGCAGTGCTCCGAAAACTAGTACTTCCAGATAAACCTGTTGGGCTATAACCTGGTGTTATGTGATGTTTAACTTTGTCCAGGTTCGGGTGGATTGGCCATGCTAAATTACCCATAGTACCCAGGGATGTGCAGGTTAGGGTGGATTGGCCATGCTAAATTACCTATAATGCCCAGGGATGTGCAGGGTAGGGTGGATTGGCCATGCTAAATTACCCATAGTACCCAGGGACCTGCAGGGGAAGGTGGATTGCCGTGCTAAATTCCCCATAGTGCCCAGGGATGTGCAGGTTAGGGTGGATTGGCCATGCTAAATTGTCCCATAGTGCCCAGGAATGTGCAGATAAGGTGCATTACTCAGGGTTAACTGTCGAGCAAAAGGGGTAGGGGAATGGGTGTGGGTGGGTTACCCTTCTGAGGGTCGGTGTGGACTCGTTGGGCCGAGTGGCCTGCTTCCACACTTTGGGGATTCTCTGAAGAGAAGGGGTTTGTCCAAACTGTACAGTGCAGCGCAGGCGCAGCGTTGAGCGGGCCGAGGGGGAGGGGGGAGGAGGGGGGAGGGGAGGGAGGGGAGGGGGGGAGGGGGAGGGAGGGGAGGGAGGGGAGGGGGGAGGGGGATGGAGGGGGAAGGGGAGGGAGAGGTAGGGGGAGGGAGAGGTAGGGGGAGGGGGAGGGGAAATCTGTTCACTTGTAGCAACTGGAGTGAATCCAGGGAGGGAGGAGACTCTGCAAACTCAGGTATGTGTCTTAGTTACCCGGGTGAGGTGAGGAGGGGAGATAGAGATTGGGAACTGGGTGGGATAGATATCTTTTCTACCCTGGACTGACAGTGGTGACCTTTAAAATCCCTTTTTACAGAGTATTTGAAGATCTGAAGTTGGAAGTTTCAAACTCAACGGATGAAGGGCTTATGCCCAAAACATTGACTCTCCTGCTCCTTAGATACTGCCTGACCTGCTGTGCTTTTCCAGCGCCACACTTTCTGACTCTGACTCTCCAGCGTCTGCAGTCCTCACTTTGATGTCAATGTCTGACAGTCACTCAATCCATCGGGACCACAACGGTTTTTGACTGTGATTTCTGTGAGAAGGAGCAAAGCTTTTTGGTTCCTGTTTGAGCACGTTTTCAGCATCAGTGGGACTGGATGAGAGACCCCACTGTCGCAGCGCACTGAGTGTGGAGCCTGAAACAGTTATACGGCCTGGGAAGGGGACTTCACGGTGGGGAGGGGCTCCACATGTGTTTGTGTGTGGCTGAAGCTTAGACCATGGAGAAACCCAAGGAATCTCGCCGCATAGAGGAACCGTGGAAGTGGGGTGACTGCGGGAAAGGCTTCTGTTTCCCATCTGCCCTGGAGACTCAGAGACGCAGTCACACCGGGGAGAGGCTGTTCCCCTGCCCTGAGTGCGGGAAGGGCTTCATCAATTCCTCCCACCTGCTGACACAGCAGCAGATTCCCACTGGGGAGAGGCCATTCACCTGCCCCGTATGTGGGAAACATTCAGTCAGGTGGGCAACTTGCACAAACACCAGCGGGTCCACACCAGAGAGAAGCCCTTCAGCTGCCCCAAGTGAGGGAAGAGCTTCACCTGCTCCTCCCACCTGCAGAGGCACCAGTGAGTTCACGTGCTATCGCAGGGGGATTGAAGGAGCAACGGTTGAGTGCCATTATCGATTGGACTATCAACCCAGTTCCAGGGACTCCTGGGTTTGAATCCCACTGTGGCAGATGGTGGAATTGGAATTCGGTCAGAAATCTGGAGTTCAGAATCTAACGGTGAAACCACTTTCGGGGGAGTGGGTTTGGAGAAACCCCCATCTGATTCACTCACGTCCTTTTGTTTTTGGGAAGGAAACTGTCGTTGTGGGAAATAATTCACTCAGTCGTCCCAGCTGCACCCTTTACCCGGTCTGGCCTACACGTGACTCCAGACCCACACCAGTCTGGTTGACTCTACACTGCCCCTTCCTGGCGAATGAGTGGGGAGAAAATTACTTGGAAACAGGGTCTGGGTTGAAATTGCTGAGTGAGGCAACACTTCCCACAGGTTAAGGCTGTACCAAGGATCCAATTACAAAGGGACAACTTGGTGGTGACCAATAGTAAAGGAGTTGGGGGGAGTGTGTGCACTTTGAGCTTGAGCTGTTTAAAAAATATAACCTACTTTTTCTACACCTTTTTGCTGGGGGGATCTGAAGCTGTAACTTACCGCCGGGCTCAGACTCTTATTGAAAGCTGAGTTCATCTGATTTCTGAACAGCAGTAAAGTGGATGGTTATGGGGGAAGGCAAGAAAATGATTTTAAGACAAGTACATAACTGTTCAAGTCAGACAGCACAGAAACACGATTAGAGTGGTGCTGGAAAAGCACAGCAGGTCAAGCAGCATCCGAGGAGCAGGAAAATTTACGCTTTGGGCAGGAGCCCCTCCTGCCCAAAATGTTGATTTTCCTGCCCCTCGGATGCTGCCTGACCTGCTGTGCTTTTCCAGCACCACACTAATCGTGGCTCTGATCTCCAGCATGTGCAGTTCTCACTTTCGCCGAGCACAGAAACAGACCCTTCAGCCCAACTAGTCCATGCTGACTATATTCACAAACTAAACCAATCCCACCTGCCTGTCTTTGGCCCGTATCCCTCCGAACCTTTCCTATTCATGTACTTCTCCAAATGTATTTTAAATGTTCACCTCACCTATACCCCTCATGATTTTATAAATCTCTGTAAGGTCACCTGTGCTCCAGTGAGAGTAGTCCCAGCCTCTGCACCCCTATGTAGGGAGATCCATATCCATTTATGATCTGTTCAATGCTGGTGCAGGCTTGAAAGACCAAATGGCCTACTCCTGCTCCCAATTCTCACTCTGTGTCCAGGACAGCAAGAGACCATCAGACAGAGGAGCAGAAACACGACCTCCCAACTCCTGTACTCCTGGAGGGCAAAAAGAAGATGTAGCTTTGGCAAATATGGTGAAGGAGAATCCAAAGGATTTTTACAAATATATTAAGGGCAAAAGGGTAACTAGGGAGAGAATAGGGCCCCTCCAAGATCAGCAAGGTGGCCTTTCTGTGGAGCTGCAGGAGATGGGGGAGATACTAAACGAGTATTGTGCATCAGTGTTTACTGTGGAGAAGGACATAGAAGATATAGAATGTAGTCAAATAGATGGTGACAACTTGAAAAATGTTCATATTACAGAGGATGTGGTGCTGGATATCTTGAAACGCATAAATCCCCAGGACCTGATCATGTGTAACCTAGAACTCTGTGGGAAGCGAGGGAAGTTGCTGAGATATTTGTATCATTGATAGTCACAGGTGAGGTGCCAGAAGACTGAGGTTGGCTAACGTGGTGCCACTGTTTAAGAAGGGCAGTAAGGACAAGCCAGGGAACTATAGACCAATAAGCCTGATGTCTGTGGTGGGCAAGTTGTTGGAAAGAATCCTGAGGGACAGTATTTATACATTTGGAAAGGCAAGGACTGATTAGGGATAGTCAACATGGCTTTGCGTGTGGGAAATCATGTCTCACAAACTTGATTGAGTTTTTTGAAGAAGTAACAAAGAGGCATGATCTATGTGGACTTCAGTAAGGTGTTCGAGGTTAGATCTCATAGAACACAAGGAGGACTTGCTCAAAGGTCGAAGACAGAGGGTGATGGTGGAGGGTAGATTTTCAGACTTGAGGACTGTGACTAGTGGAGTGCCACAAGGATCGGTGCTGGATTCACTACTTTTCATAATTTACATAAATTATTTTGATGTGAACATAGGAGGTACAGTTAGTGAGTTTGCAGATGACACCAAAATTGGAGGTGTAGTAGACAGCAAGCAAGGTTACCTCAGATTTACAACAGGATCTTGGTCAGATGGGCCAGTGGCTGAGGAGTGGCAGATGGAGTTCAATTTAGATAAATGAGAGGGGCTGCATTTTGGAAAAGCAACTCAGAGCAGGACATGTACATTCAATGGGAAGGTCCAGGGGAGTGTTGCTGAACAAGGAGACCTTGGAGTGTAGATTCATAGCTCCTTAAAAGTGGAGTTGCAGGTAGATAGGATAGTGAAGAAGGTTTGCTTTCCTTTATTGGTCAGAGCATTGAGTACAGGAGTTGGGAGGTCATGTTTCAGCTGTATCACACCTCGGTTAGGTCACTTGTAGAATATTGCGTGCAGTTCTGGTCTCCTTCCTTTTGGAAGGATGTTGTGAAACTTGAAAGGGTTCAGAAAAGATGAACAAGGATATTGCCAGAGTTGGAGGGTTTGAGCTATAGGGAGAGGCTGAAGAGGATGGAGCTATTTTCTCTGAAGCATCAGAGGCTAAGGGGTAACTGTGCAGAAGTTTATAAAATCATGGACAGCGTAAATTAGACAAAGTCTTTTCCTGGGGCGGGGGAGTCGAGAACTAGAGGATATTAGTTTAGTGTGAGGGGGCAAAGATGTAAAGTCCCCCACCATAACCACCGTATTATTCTTACTGATAACTGAAATCTCCTTACAAATCTGTTTCTCAATTTCCCGCTGACTCTTAGGGGGGGTATATAATACCATCCCAATAAGGTGATTATCCCGTTCTTATTTCTCAGTTCCACCCAAATAACTTTCCTGGATGTATTCCCAAGAATATCCTGCTTAAATACAGCTGTAATACCAACCCTTATCAAAACACCACTCCCCACCTCGCTCGCCCCCTTTTCTATCCTTCCTGTAGCATTTGTATTGTGGAACATTAAGCTGCCAGTCCTGTCCATCCCTGAGCCATGTTTCTGTGATTGTTGTCATATCCCATACCCTGACTTCATCTGCATTTCATGTTCGGCCTCTTGCATTGAAGTAAATTCAGTTTAATTTACCAATCCTAACTTGTTCTCTGCTTTGTCCCTGCCTACCCTGACTGCTTGACTCACTCCTTTTCCCAATTGTACCCATCTCAGATTGATCTCTTTCCTCACTATTCCCACCTTACTAGTTTTAAACCTCCTGAGCAGCTCTCGCAAATCTCCCTGTCAGTATATTAGTCCCCTTCCAATTCAGGTGCAATCCGTCCTTCTTGTACAGGTCACTTCTACCCCAGAAGAGATTCCAACAATCCAAAAATGTGAGCCCTTCTCCCCTCCACAAGCTCTTCAGTCATACATTCATCTTCTCTATCCTCCTATTCCTACCTTCACTAGCTTATAGCACTGAGAGTAACCCAGATATTATGACCCTTGAGGACCTTCTTATTTCAATTCCTGCCTAATTTTCTTTGACCCTTCAGAATCTCATCTTTTTCCCTTCCGATGTCATTGGTTCCAGTGTGTACAATGACCCTCTCCCCTTTTGGAACATTCTGCACCCTCTCTGAGACATCCTTGATCCTGGCACGAGGGAGGCAACACACCATTCTGATTATTCCCTGCTGGCTGCAGAAATGTCTGTCTGTGCATCTGACTAGAGGGTCCCCTGTCTCAATCGAACACTTGGACACCAGCATACCCCTCATCACATTAGAGCCTGTCTCAATACCAGAAACTTGGCTGTTCATGCTACGTTCCCCTGGGAGTCCATCACCCCATACATTTTCCAAAACAGCATACTTGTTTGAAATGGGGATAGCCACAGAAGATTCCTGCACTACCTGTTTACCTCTCCTACCTTTCCTGGTGTTACTCCATCTATCTGATTGTATCTGCAGCTTTTCTCCCTTCCTATAACTATCTATCACACCCCCTAGCTCTTGTAAATTCCTCATTGTCGCTCCAACAGATCCAGTCGATCTGATAGGATTCGTGACCAAGGACACTTGCTGCAGGTAATCCTCAGTAAGGTGGAAACTCTCCCTAATCTCCCATTTCCGACAGGAAGGGCGTATCTCTATATTAAAGGTCATCTTTGCTCAACCAAAATCTACAGACCCAGAAAATAACACTGTCTTTTTGCTCTTAAAAAGAAGTGCTCCAGGCTAAGTTAGCACTTATCACTTATACTTTTAAAATTTTAATCAAGAGATATTTTAATAAAACATTATAATCAAGAAAGGACCCATTCTGCTCACTTCTGAACAGGCTGAAAATTGAATAAAAAAAACTACATTCGAACCCAAAAGACACCCAACTTTGAGGTGGCTGGGGGCGGGGCAAAACTATCGCCCCGCCCCCTATTGTTTCCGAATCCTTGGAGGACTCCTCCAACCACGCCCCCTGAGCTGACGCTAACGTCACTCACCAGGACCCCGCCCCCTCTCCGAACTGGCGCACGCGCAGTGTAGCTCCCGCAGCGGGACGGGCGGCAGTGTGACTGATGGCGCCGGCGGCCGAAGGAACAAGGACAGAAACCGCTGGGAAAGGCTGAGCGGGTCCGCGGGGGAATCCTTCTTCAGAACACGGACAGGTCTCAGAAACATCCCGGGGGAGGTCGCCAAGTGAGACAGGGTAGGATTGGGAACCGCGGGAGGAAGGAGGCGGGGGAGGGGGAGGTTTATAAACTCCTGGGGGAGGCCTGAGGCCTCCAATAAAAGCCCCACAGGCCCAGTGTTTACTTCACCAGCGAAGGACCCCTCGGGTTGCCCGGGCAACCGGCGGCCATCTTTGTGAAGGTCAGGCGGAAGTTGCTTTCGGGTCTGGAGCGCCCGGCGGCCATCTTTGTGAAGGTCAGGCGGAAGTTGCCTTCGGGCCTGGAGCGCCCGGCGGCCATCTTTGTGAAGGTCAGGCGGAGGTTGTCTTTGGGCCGGCGTCGCGGGCGGCCATCTTGGTGAAGGCGTCGTCCGCTGTCATTTCCGGGAGAGGATTCCAACCTCGGGGGCAGCCTTTGTGTCAACTAGAATTTCCTGATTTCACTCTGGGAGACCTGGCCCTGAGCTTGGTCTGTGTGTGCCCTTAAAACAGGAAAAGGAAGTGGGAGAGAGAGGTCCAGGGGAGAAAAAAAAACACTTAGATGGGCTGTGAATTTGAGGTGAATTAATGTGATAATCTGTGGCACTGGAACAGAATGTGGGTCCTTCCAAGGTGGCAGTGACCAGGAGAGCATTGACATGTTGATGTTAGTTACAGTTTGTAGACAAGAGAAAAGGGCGAACACCAGGAGTGGAGGAAAGACATGAGGATGGATTTGAACTTCAATACAGGGGGAGGGATCATGTGTAGGATTCAAATTGAATTCAAATTGAATAGGAAAAGTGTTCTGTAGGAAGTCGAACTGTCCCCTCAGTTGTTTTTTTAATCTTTTTTTTATATTAGATTAGATTACTTACAGTGTGGAAACAGGACCTTCGGCCCGACAAGTCCACACCGCCCCGCCGAAGCGTAACCCACCCATACCCCTACATCTACATCTACATCTACCCCTTACCTAACACTACGGGCAATTTAGCATGACCAATTCACCTGGCCTGCACATCTTTGGACTGTGGGAGGAAACCGGAGCACCCGGAGGAAACCCACGCAGACACGGGGAGAACATGCAAACTCCACACAGTCAGTCGGGGAATTGATCCCGGGTCTCTGGCGCTGTGAGGCAGCAGTGCTCACCACTGTGCCACCGTGACGCCCTAATCTTGTGCTCACAGTGATGTCTTTTGTACATTTCTTTTACAGGATGACGCAAGTTTCAGATGGGAAACTCAAGACAAACATCATAGCATGGAAACAGACCCTTCAGTCCAACTCATCCATGCTGACCAGATATCCCAACCTAATTTAAATCCACTTGCCAGCAACTAGCCCATATCCCTCTGAACCCTGCCTATTCATATACCCATCCAGATGCCTTTTACATGTTGCAATTGTACTAGCCTCTACCACTTCCTCTGGCAGCTCATTCCACACACGCACCATCCTCTGAGTGAAAAGGTTGTCCCTTGGGTCTCTTTTATATCTTTCCCCTCTCACCCTAAGCCTATGCCCTTTAGTTCTGGACGTCCCCCACCCCAGGGAAAAGACTTTGTCTATTTATCCTATCCATGCCCCTTATGATTTTATAAACCTCTATAAGGTCATCCTCCAACGCTTCAGAGAAAACAGCCCCAGCCTATTCAACTTCTCCCTATAGCTCAAATCCTCCAACCCTGGCAACATTTTTGTAAACCTTTTCTGAACCCTTTCAAGTTTCACAACATCCTTCCGATAGGAAGGAGACCAGAATTGCATGCGATATTCCACCAGTGGCCTAACCAGTGTCCTGTACAGCCACAACATGACGTCCTAACTCCAGTAATTAATATTCCGACTAATAAAGGAAAGCATACCAAACACACTCACTATCCTATCTACTTGCAACTCCACTTTCAAGGAGCTAAGCACCTGAACTCCAAGGTCACTTTGTTCAGCAACACTCCCTGGGACCTTACCATTACGTGTATAAGTCCTGCTAAGGTCAGCTCAAGATTTGACATTTGGATGACTTGGGCCATAGTCTGGGGTTTGGATCACCAGGTGCTGGGGATTTGTAAACTTTTAATCCCATCAATTTCCCCAACACCATTAGTTAGAGTGGAGTGAGATGGTGCTTTCAGTTTTGTGGAATAAAAAGAAAGGATTCCGTAGAAAGTAGAATTTCTACCCTGGACTGACAGTGATGACCTTTGTCATCTCTTTTTACAGAGTATTTGAGGATCTGAAGACGGAAATTTCAAGATCAACAGATGAAGGGCTTATGCCCGAAACGTTGACTCTCCTGCTCCTCGGATGCTGCCTGACCTGCTGTGCTTTTCCAGCGCCACACATTTCGACTCTGACTCTCCAGCGTCTGCAGTCCTCACTTTGACTTCAATGTCTGACAGTCACTCAGTCCATCGGGACCGCAACAGTTTACAACTGAGTCTGTGAGAAGAAGGAAAGCATTTTGGTTCCTGTTTGGGTAGGTTTACAGCATCAGTGGGACTGGATGAGAGACCCCACTGTCGCAGCACATTGATTGTGGGGCGTGTAGCAGCTATACGGCCTGGGAAGAGGAATTCACGACGTGAATTCACGACGTGGAGAGCGTCTACACGTGTTTGTGCGCGGCTGAAGCTTCGGCCATGGAGAAACCCGAGGAATCCCGCCCCGTGGAGAAACCGTGGAAGTGTGGTGACTGTGGGAAAGGCTTCCGTGCTCCGTCTGCCCTGGAGATTCATCGGCGCAGTCACACCGGAGAGAGGCCGTTCTCCTGCCCTGAGTGCGGGAAGGCCTTCAGCAACTCCTCCGCCCTACAGGCCCACCAGCAGGTCCACACGGGGGAGAGGCCGTTCCCCTGCACCGAGTGCGGGAAGATCTTTAGCAATTCCTCCATCCTACTGAAGCACCGGCGGGTCCACACGGGGGAGAGGCCCTTCAGCTGCCCTGAGTGTGGGAAGACCTTTACACAGGCGTCTATCCTGGTGACCCACCAGCGGATCCACACTGGGGAGAGGCCCTTCTCCTGCCCTGAATGTGGGAAGGGATTCAGTCAGGTGGGCAACTTGCGTACGCACCAGCGGGTCCACACGGGGGAGAAGCCCTTCACCTGCCCTGAATGTGGCAAGGCCTTCAGCTATTCCTCGGACCTGCTGAAGCATCAGCGCGTCCACACCGGGGAGAGGCCCTTCAGTTGCCCCGAGTGCGGGAAGGGCTTCAGCGATTCCTCCGACCTGCAGAAGCACCAGCGGGTCCACACGGGGCAGAAGCCCTTCAGCTGCCCTGAGTGCGGGAAGGCCTTCAGCGATTCCTCTGCCCTGGTGAAGCACCGGCGAGTCCACACGGGGGAGAGGCCCTTCAGCTGCCCCGAGTGTGGGAAAAGCTTTGCCCGGGCCTCCAACCTGCTGACCCACCGGCGGATCCACACGGGGGAGAGGCCCTTCAGCTGCCCCGAATGTGGGAAGGGCTTCACCCGCTCCTCCCACCTCCGGAGCCACCAGCGCGTTCACGTACCATCGCAGGGGAAATTGAAGGAGTGACGGCCGAGTGCCATTATCGACTGGACTATCAACCCGGTTCTGGGGACTCCCGGCTTCACTTCCCACCGTGACAGATGGTGGAATTGGAATTTGGTCAGAAATCTGGAGTTCAGAATCTAACGGTGAAACCATTTTAGGGGTGTGGGGGTGGAGAAACCCCCATTGGATTCACTCAGTCGTCCCAGCTGCATCCTTTACCCTGTCTGGCCTGTACGTGACTCCAGACCCACAGCAGTGCGACTGATCTAGCAAATGGGTGAGGAGGAACTTACTTGGATACATGTCATGGTTGAAATTGCTGAGTGAGGCAACACTTCCTCCGGGTTATGGTTGGACCGAGGATCCAATTACAAAGAGACAACTCCGTGCTGACCAATATTAAAGGGAGGGGGGGGGGGATGTCTGTGTGCACTTTGATCTTGAGGTGTTTTTTTTAAATCTGCTCTGTTTTCTCTGTCTGTTTGCTGGGGAGAATCTGAAGCTGTAACAAAGTTGGGTCACAATAAAGGTTACCTGAGCTTACCCCCTCTGGCTCAGACTCTCATTGAAAGCTTTGAGCTCCAAGAGGTTTTTGTTTTAAAGCTGCTCATTTCTTTCAGCCTCCTGCACTAAGCTTCCAATGTCATGTATCAGATGGAGCAGTGAATGAGCAGCCAGTATCGTGAGAATTTTTTCAGGAGTGCAGAGTGCGCCATGTCATCGGCATTGTAAGGTTTCCTGGCAGCACCAGGAGCTGTGGGCTGTGTTCACTGGAAACGATGTGGAAGGGCCGGCGTTGGACTGGAGTGGATAAAGTGAAAAAATCTCACAGCACCAGGTTATCATCTAACAGATTTCTTTGGAAGCACTAGCTTTCGGACTGCTGCTCCTTCATCGGGTAGCGATGGAGCAGGAACATATAGCAACCGATCACAGTGTTATACTACTGATAGGATATATTGAGCAAATCAAGATTCTGGTTTAGTCTTTCATCTTCTAGAATGGGTTGCGGGTTTTGGTTCATTAATATGTAAAGCTTAGAAGTACTTTTGAGTCACATTCTTGAGATGACTTAAGGTTTTATGGAAATCAGTGACATCTCAGCTCAGTATATGAAGGCTGTGAGGTTTGACTCTGTCAGTATCCCAATCTTGAATCAGACTGGTTCCATTTCCAAAGTAGGAATTTATAAAATATTACATGGATTGACTGCCTACAGACTGTGCTTTTTTGATCAAAATTGAATGTATCTGCGAATGCAAACTTACCCCATAGACCTGTGTGTGTCTGTGCATGCATTAGAGAGTGTGTGTGTGCGTGTGTATGTGACTGTGTGTGAGAGTTTGCCTCAGAGTATATGTTTGCCTTTGTGCCTGCTTGGTCATGTATGAGTGTGATGGAGTATAAGCCTGTGAGAATGTTGGGTGCTATGTGTCTGTGTACGAGAGAGGTTTAGATGAAAGTGAGGAATTGCATTTTGCTTTAAAAAAAGGGGGAGGACTTGTAGCAGTTAGTGGCAGGGCCCTGGGTTATGTTGTCGAACAGAGACATGGGGGTGTGGTTCAGGTACATAGTTCTTTGAAAGTTGCATCACCGGTAGACAGAGTGGTTAAGAGTTGTTTAGCCCACTTACCTTCATTGTTCACACCGTTGAATGTTGGAGTTGGGACATCATTTTGAAATTGTACAGGATGTTGGTGAGGCCACTTTTAGAACAGTGAGTACAGTTCTGGTCGCCCTGTTATAGGAAGATTACGATTAGAGAAGATTCGGTAAAGATTTACCAGGATGTTGCCAGGTCTGAAGTGTTTGAGTTATAAGGAGAGGCTGAGACTTCATTCACTGGAGTGGAGGAGGTTGAGGGGTGACCTTATTGAGATTTGTGAAATCATCAGGGGTGTAGGCAAAGTGACTGGCAAAAATAGTGAGGAGCATGTTTGGTCAGGTCGAGTCACGGGGAAAAATAAATATTGGCTCTACCGTCTCTTTTTCTCCTATTGGCATTTGGACACTTAAATTTGTCAGTAATTGCAGCATTGCCACAGAGTGTACAGCGCATGCTCCTCGGTGTCAGCAAGAACGGCGGAAGCCTTCGAGGACCGGAAGTAGGGTAGTCCTCCTGCCAATGAGAATGTCCACTATTGTCTGAATGCGGAAGTTGTCCTTTGAGCTTCTGATGCTGCTGCACCTCTGTCTCTGAATGAAGATTGAGCTTCACTCCAGACTGCAACTTCCTTCCTCTGTTTAACATTGTGAGTACGGGACTCTCTTTTCTCACCCTCTTTTCCATTTCTTTATTTCATTGTGGGCTTCAATTCTTGACTCGCACCAACTGAATGTGTAAAGGCAGTGAATCCAGGGAGGAGCAGACTCAGGAAATGTTGATCCAGGTCTGTGTCTCAATTGGCAAAAACAGTCCCACGGTGTGAAGTTATAGCCTTTGCTGTGGGGGAAAAAAACAGCAGAAAGGAAGTGCATTGTTTAAATGGTGATATATTGGGATGGGGGGGGAAAGTGAGGACTGCAGGTGTTGAAGATCAGAGTCAAAAAGTGTGGCACTGGAAAAGCACAGCAAGTCACGCAGCTTCCAAGGAGCAGGAGAGTCGACGTTTTGGGCCCTTCATCAGGAATACCGTGTGGATGTACAAAGGGGCCTCAGCGTCCTCCTACACCAGTCACTGCCTGTTGTCAGACAGGTGCAGTAAGCAATCAGCAAGGTAAGTGTTATCATTAGCAAGAGGAATTGAGTTCAGAAGTGGGGATGCCTTCCTGCAGTTCGGGGGGGTGGGGGGGTGTCATTGAATATATTCAAGGCTGAACTCATCTGATTTTTGAACAACAAAGAGGTGGATGTTTCTGGGGGAGGGCAAGAAAATGGTTTCAAGACCAGTATAGAACAGTTACAGAGTCGGACAGCACAGAAACAGACCCTTCAGCCCAACTAGTCCATGCTGACTATATTCACAATCTAAACTAGTCCCACCTGCCTGTGTTTGGCCCATATCCCCCTGAACCTTTCCTATTCATGTACTTATCCAAACATCTTTTAAACGTTGTTACTGCACCTGCATCCACCATTTCCTCTGGACATTCATTCCACACACAAACCACTCTTTCAAAGGAACAAGGTGCTCCTCATATCTTTTTTAAAATCTTTCTCCTCTCACCTTAAAAATTTGCTCCTAATCTTGAAACGACACCTGCCATTCACCTCATCTATGCCCCTCATGATTTTATAATTCTCTATAATGTCGCATCTCAACCTCCTGTGTTCCATTGAAACCATCCCAGCCTATCCACCGAGATGTAGGTAGATTAATATCCAGTTATGATCTGTTCAAAGCTGGTGCAGGCTCAAAAGACCAACTGACCTACTCCTGCTCCCAACTCTCTCTCACTATGTCCAGGACAGTAAGAGACCATAAGACAGGAGCAGACATTTTGGCCATTCACCACATCAGATCTGCTCATACCATTTCAGTTGTGGCTGATCAGTTTGTCAACCCCATTCACCTGCTTTCTCCCAATACCTCTCGATCCCCCTTGATACTCAAGAACCTATCTATCTCCGTTTTAAATATCCTCAGTGACCTGGCCTCCACAGCCTCCTGTGTCAAGGAATTCCATAGATTCACCACTCTCTGGCTGAAGTTTTTCCTTTTCTCCATTCCAAAAGGTCCTCTGTTCCTAGTCTCTCTTACCGATTGAAACATCTTCCCAATGTCCAGGTCGTTCAGTATTACCACCACCCCCCCCCCCCCCCCCCCCCCCGGTGAATGTGGGCCTGATAATCAGCATGAACCAGACCCTTCAGGATGAGGTACAGCAGGGATTAGGGTCAGCAAACTGAGAATGGAGGGAGAGTGTGTGGGATGGAGATTTTCAGCTTCTCTGGAATAAGGGAGGAAAGAGATATAAATCAGAATTGATCGGATGGGCTGATCGGCCTAAGAGTGGCAGGTGGAGTTTAATTCAGAGAAATGTGAGGTTTGCATTTTGGTCAAGCAATCCAGGCAGGATTGACACAGTTAAGGGGAGTGTTGCAGAACAAAGAGACCTTGGTATGCTTTCCTTTATTGGTCAGAGCATTGAGTACAGGATTTGGGAAGTCCTGTTGCGGCTGTGCAGGACATGTGGTTAGGCCACTTTTGGAATCCTGCATTCAGTTCTGGTCTCCCTGCAATAGGAAAGATGTTGTGAAACTTTGAAAGGGGTGGGAAAACTTTTATAAGGCTTGTTGGCAGAGTTGGAATGTTTTGAGGTACAGGGAGAGGCTGATAGGCCAGGGAGCATCAGAGGCTGAGGGCTGACCTTATAAAAGTACAGAAGGGGCATGGATCAGGACAAGGTCTTTTCCCCAGGGTAGGGGAGTCCAGAACTAGAAGAACATAGGTTTAAGGTGAATGGGGAAAGGGAAGTGAGCAGAAACTTTTTCACGCAGAGGGTGGCGGATGTATGGAATGTGCTGCCAGAGGAAATGGTGGAGCCTGCCATAATGACACAATATAAAAGGCATCTGGGTATATGAATAGCAAGGGTTTAGAGGGATATGGGCCAAATGCTGGCAAATGGAATTTAGGATTAATTTAGGATGTCTGGCTGGCGTCTGTCTAGGTTAGGGTGGACTAGCCATAGGATGTGCAGGTTAGGTGCATTAGTAAGGGTTAAATGCAGAGCAATAGGGGTTGGGGAATGGGTGTGGGTGGGTTACCCTTCGGAGGGTCAGTGTGGACTCCCTGGGCCGAGTGGCCTGCTCCCACACTATGAAGCTTCTCCAAAGGGAAGATGGGTTTGGAGACTGCGCAGGCGCACTGCGGACCAGACGGCCGCCGTCCGGAGCAGGCGCAATGTGGGGGGGCCCCCCTCGCTCCATTGGTGACGTCACAACGCGGAAGTGGCTATTGTCAGTTTCAGAGTGTAACTCCCTTCCCTATGGGGATCTCTTCATCCAGGGAGGGAGGGAGGGGGCAATCTGTTCACTTGGAGCAACTGGAGTGAATCCAGGGAGGGAACAGACTCTGCAAACTCAAGGTGAGGAGAGACGGATAGATGGGGGGGTGACCTGAAAGACTTTTATAAAATGAAGAGGTGAGGGGGGAGAGGGTAATTAGACAAGGTCTTTTCCTTGGGATGTGGGAGTTAAGGGTAAGGACCGGGGGTGGGGGCGGTGGTGATTTAAGCGACCTAAAGGGGTATTGTTTTCATGCAGAGGGTGGTGCATGTATGGAATGAGCTGCCAGAGGAAGTGGCACAGGCTGGTACAATTGCAGTATTTTAAAAGTCGTCTGGTTGGGGATATGAATAGGAAGGGCTCAGAGGGATATGGGCCAAGTGCTGGCAAATGGGACGAGATTAATTTCGGATGTCTGGTCAGCACCGAAGAGTTTGATCCAAGTGTCTGTTTCTGTGCTGTATATCTGTGACTCTGGCTTTCCACAAACATTTGCCACATCTTTACGTTCAGTTTCTCTCTAATGTCGGTGTTAATACCTTGATGTCTCACTTTGCTTCCCCCCCCTTTCCCGGAGACGTTAACCATTTTGTGTCTAGTTCTTCTTCAAGAAGCTGCATTGCAGGTTCACCCTGAATTGACACTCTTCCCAAGTCAGACCTGCTCACTCTCAGCAGAATCCCAGTGTTGTGAAAGATATTAACTTTCAGGTGGAGGTATCCAAAATTCAGAGATATGTCAGTCTTGATGTTTTTGCTTTTCTGCCCCTGTAAGATCCTGAATCAGCACCTGCAGGGGAATTAGTTAGAGCGGAGTGAGAACAGAGGGGAAGGGAGAGTGGGATGGTGCTTTCAATTTTGTGGAACAACAAAAGAAAAGAATATTTTGCAGAAAGTAGAATTGCTTGTTCTGAATTTCTACCCTGCACTGACAGTGATGACATTTTGTAATCTCTTTTTACATTTTGAAGATCTGAAGAGGGAAGTTTCAAAATCAACAGATGAAGGCTTTATGCCCAAAACGTCGACTCTCCTGCTCCTCAGATGCTGCCTGACCTGCTGTGCTTTTCCAGCGCTGTAATTTCTGACTCTGACTCTCCAGCGTCTGCAGTCCTCACTTTGACGTCAATGTCTGACAGTCTCTGAATCCATCGGGACCGCAACGGTTTTCAACTGAGTCTGTGAGAAGGAGCAAAGCTTTTTGGTTCCTGTTTGGGTACATTTTCAGCATCAGTGGGACTGGATGAGAGACCCTACCATTGCAGTGCACTGAGTGAGGAGCGTGTAACAGCTATACGGTCTGGAAAGGGGAATTCATGTTGGGAAGGGTCTCCACACATGTTTGTGTGCAGCTAAAGCTTCGGCCATGGAGAAACCCGAGGAATCCCGCCCTGTGGAGAAACGGTGGAAGTGTGGCGACTGCGGGAAAGGCTTCCGTGCTCCGTCTGCCCTGGAGGTTCATCGGCACATCCACACGGGGGAGAGGCCGTACTCCTGCCCCGAATGCGGTAAGGGCTTTAGCCAGGACTCTACCATGCTGACCCACTGGCGTATCCACACAGGGGAGCGGCCCTTCAGCTGCCCCGAGTGCGGGAAAGCCTTCAGGAATTCCTCGAACCTGCTCAGGCACCAGCGGCTCCACACTGGGGAAAGGCCCTTCAGCTGCCCCGAGTGCGGGAAGGCCTTTGTCCGGGCCTCCCACCTCCTGACCCACCGGCGGGTCCACACGGGGCAGAGGCCCTTCAGCTGTCCTGAGTGTGGGAAGAGATTTACCCAGGCCTCCAACTTGCTGACCCATAGGCGGGTCCACACAGAGGAAAGGCCCTTCAGCTGCCCCGAGTGCTGGAAAGGCTTCACCTGCTCCTCCCACCTGCGGAGGCACCAGCGAGTTCACCTGCCACCGCAGGGGGACTGAAGGAGCGACGGCCAAGTGCCATTATCGACTGGAGTATCAACCCGGTTCCGGGGACTCCCGGGTTTGAATTCCACCGCGGCAGATGGCGGAATTGGAATTTGGTCAGAAATCTGGAGTTCAGAATCTAACGATGAAACCATTTTCGGGGGTTGGGGGTGGAGAAACCCCCATCTGATTCACTCACGTCCTTTTTAGGGAAGAAAACTGTCGCGGTGGGAGAGGATTCACTCAGTCGTTCCAGCTATCTCCTTTACCCGGTCTGGTGTACACGTGACTCCAGACCCACAACAGTCTGGTTGACTCTACACTGCTGACCCCCCCCCCCCCCCCCCCCAACTGGCAAATGTGTGGAGAGAAACTTACTACCACACTCACCAATTTCAACCCATACCTTGTATCCAAGTATTTCCTCTGGGTTACGGCTGTAGCAAGGACCCAATTACAAAGGGACAACTCGGTGCTGACCAATAGTAAAGGAGAGAGGTGGAGGGGGGGTGGCAGTGTGTGCGCTTTGACCTTGAGCTGCTTATTTGAAAAAACCAGCAACTTTTTCTACGCCTTTTTGGTGAGGGGGGGTGCGGGGGTGGAATCTGAAGCTGTAACAAAGTTGGGTCACAATAAATGTTACTTGAACTTACTTACTGCCAGACTCAGACTCTCATTGAAAGTTTTGAGCTCCAAGAGGTTTTTGTTTTAAAGCTGCTCATTTTTTTGCAGCCTCCTGCACTGAGTTTCCAATGTCATGTGTCAGATAGAGCAGTGAATGAGGAGCTAATATCATTAGAAATTGTAAATTTTTTGTGCGTGCATGTACTGCATTGTTTCATCAGCATTGTAAAGTTTCCTGGCAGCACCAGGAGGTGTGGGTTGTGTTCTCTAGATACGCGTATCTTTACAATTAAGAATACCTAAAATGATATATTGAGAAACACAGTTGAAGTCTGAAAGCATGTTAAATTTTTGAAAAGAGCTGTTGAAACCTTTTCTGAAACTTGCACTGAATTATATGCAGTTTAACCACCGCTCAGGACAGGTTGGAAGGGGTGAACGGCCTGTTCCTGGTCTTGTGAAATTGGTTCTGACTATGTAGAAATAGTCATAGAGTTGTACAGCATGGACAAACCCTTCAGTCCACACCGACCAGCTATTCTAAACTGAAGGGCTTTTGCCCGAAACGTTGATTTCGCTGCTCCTTGGATGCTGCCTGAACTGCTGTGCTCTTCCAGCACCACTAATCCAGATATCCTAAATTAACCTAGTGACCCATTTGCCAGAATTTGGCCAATGTCCCTCTAAACCCTTCCTATTCATATCCCCATACAGATGCCTTTTAAATGCTGTAATTATATCGGCCTTCACCACTTCCTCTGGCAGCTCATTCCATAAATGCAGCACCCTCTGCATGAAAAGGTTGCCCCTTAGGTCCCTCACAAATCTTCCACCCCCCCCCCCACCCTAAATCTATGCCCTCTAGTTCTGGACCCCTCCCTTACCCCCAAACCTGGGGAAAAGAGATACAAAAGTTCATTTACTCCCCCCACAGGATAAAGAGTTGCCCAGAGGGAGGGGGTCTCACTCTGAGCCTCACAAGACCAGTTCTGCGCAGTGACATCAACAATGGAGCGAGGGGGTGGGGCAAGGTGTCTGGGTAATGGGGGTGGGGCCAAGGTGTCTGGGTAATGGGGGGGGCGGGGTCAGGGTGTCTGGGTAATGAGGGGGGCGGGGTCAGGGTGTCTGGGTAATGGGGGTGGGGCCAAGCCGAATGCAGTCCCTGCACCATTTTCAAAAATCCCAATCCGAGGAATCCGCCCGAGGCAGATGGGAAACAGAAGCCTTTCCCACAGTTGCCACTCTTCCACGGTTTCTCCACGAGGTGGGCTTCCTCTGGTTTCTCTATGGCTGAAGGGTCAGCAGCACACAAACGTGTGAGGAGCCCCTCCCCACCCTGAATTCCCCTTCCCACCATGAATTCCCCTTCCCAGGCTGTATAACTGTTTCAGGCTCCACACTCAGTGCGCTGCAACAGTGGGGTCTCTCATCCAGTCCCACTGATGCTGAAAACATCCTCAAACAGGAACCAAAAAGCTTTGCTCCTTTTCACAGAATCAGAGTTGAAAACCATTGCGGTCCCGATGGATTGAGCGACTGTCAGACATTGACATCAAAGTGAGGACTGCAGACAATGGAGAGTCAGAGTCGAAAAGTGTGGTACGGGAAAAGCACAGCAGGTCAGGCAGCATCTGAGGAGCAGGAGAGTCAATGTTTTGGGCATAAGCCCTTCATACGTTGATTTTGAAACTTCTGTCTTCAGATTTTCAAATACTCTGTAAAAAGAGATTACAAAGGTCATCACTGTCAGTGCAGGGTAGAAATTCTGAACAAGCAACTTTACTTTCTATGGAATATTCTTGTGTTCTGTTATTCCACAAAGTTGAAAGCACCATCCCACTCTCCCTTCCCCTCTGTTCTCACTCCACTCTAACTAATTCCCTTGAAGGTGCTGATTCAGGATCTTACAGGGGCGGAAAAGCAAAAACATCAAGACTGACATCTCTCTGCATTTTGGATAATTCCACCTGCAAGTGAATATCTTTCACAACACTGGGATCCTGCTGAGAGTGAGCAGGTCTGATTTTGGGAAGCAAAAAAAAAGTGTCAATTCAGGGTGAACCTGCAATGCAGCTTCTTGAGGAAGGACCAGACACAAAATGGTTAACGTCCCCAGGAAGGTGGGAGCAAACGGAGACATCAAGGCATTAACACCGACATTAGAGAGAAAGTGGACCTACTGACGTGGCAAATGTTAGTGGAAAGCCAGAGTCATCGAGATGTCCAGCACAGAAACAGACCCTTCTGTCCAACTCATCAGTACCAATCAGAGATTCTAATCCAGTCCCATTTGTCAGCACTTGGCCTCTGTCCTCAAAACCCTTCCTATTCATATACCCATCCAGATACCTTTAAAATGCTGTACTTGTACCATCTATCACCACTTCCTTTGGCAGCTCAATCCCTACATGCAGCAGCCTCTGAAAATCGGAGTTGCCCCTTAGGTTCCTTTTAAATCTCACCCTCGCCCTGAGCCTATGACCCATCCTGGGAAAAGGCCTTGTCTATTTACCCTCTCCATGCCTCTCATGATTTTATAAACGTTTGTAGGATCACCCTCAGCCTCTGGCACTCGACAGAAAAGAGCTCCACTCTGTTCAGCTCAAACCCTGACGACGTCCTTGTCAATCTTCTCTGAATCCTTTCAGGTTTCACAACATCCTTCCACTAGCAGAGAGACCAGAACTGCACACAATATTCCAAAAGTAGCCAAACAAATGTCCTGGAGAGTGCACAACGTAACCTTCCAACCCCAATACTCAGAGGATTGGGAAAGTTTTCAAAACCCACAAAGGACAACTGGGAAAGAATGGAGGGACAAACCGAACCTTTGAGGGTCAGATTGGAACATCCGGGCGGGGGGGATGGGAATGAGGGAAGGAAGCTGAATGTGCAGGAACGAAGGTGGAGGAAGAACAGAGGATGCAAAACCGGCTTGAAGCTGCAATGAGGAATATTGCATGTGCTGTACTTGTACCTGTTGCAGTTACTGGTGGGAATCGGGTGCATTTTAAACATCAAAACAAAAGATATCCAGCCCTCCCCCTTCCCAATCTCTATCCTTCAGTCCCTCCTCACCCGGGTAACTAAGACACATACCTGAGTTTGTGGAGTCTGCTCCCTCCCTGGATTCACTCCAGTTGCTCCAAGTGACCAATTTCCCCTCCTCCCATCTCTGTCTCCCTCCCAGGATGAAGAGTCGCCCAGAGGGAGGGAGATTCACTTTGAAACGGACAGGGCCACTTCCGCGTTGTGACGTCACAAAGGAACTAGGGGCGGGGCGAGGAAACGTGCCGGGACAGGAGGCGGGGCGAGTCCTCCAGCGGGCCGCCGCACCGCGCATGCGCGGCCCCTGCAGCAGACGGGGAGGACAACTCACTTTCCAAAACCCCCTCCCTTCAGAGAATCCCCACAGTGTGGAAGCAGGCCACTCGGCCTCACCGACCTTCCCAAGGGTCACCCACCCACACCCATTCCCCCTGTCCCCATTGCTCTACATTTAACCCTGAGTCATGCACCTTACCTGCACATTATGCCTAATTTAGCATGGCCCATTCAAACTAACCTGCACATCCCTGGGCACTATGGTTAATTTAGCATGGCCAATCCACCCTAACCTGCACATCCCTGGGCACTACGGGTAATTTAGCATGGTCCATCCACCCTAACCTGCACATCCCTAGACACTATGGGGAATTTAGCATGGCCAATCCACCCTAACCTGCACATCCCTGGGCACTATGGGTAATTTAGCATGGCCAATCCACCCCAACCTGCACATCCTTAGACACTATGGGGAATTTAGCATGGCCAATCCACCCTAACCTGCACATCCCTGGGCACTATGGGTAATGTAGCATGGCCAATCCACCCCAACCTGCACATCCCTGGGCACTATGGGTAATTTAGCATAGCCAATCCACCCCAACCTGCACATCCTTAGACACTATGGGTAATTCAGCATAGCCAATCCACTTTAGATTAGGTACTGGAAAAGCACAGCAGTTCAGGCAGCATCTGAGGAGCAGGAAAATCGACATTTCGGGCAAAAGCCCTTCATCAGCAATAGAGGCAGTGTGCCTGCAAGGTGGTGAGATAAATGAGAGGGGGGTGGGGAGAAAGTAATATCGAGTACAATAGGTGAATAGGGGTGGGGATGAAGGTGATAGGTCAGACAGGAGGGTGGAGTGGCCTGTTTGGATCCGAGCTCTGTTTGGTTAAAGGTGGTCCAGATTCGGTGTAGGATGAGTTGGTTACGGAGGCAGGCACTGAGGAAGCAAATGTGGCTGTGGGAGCGAGTCTGTTTCAGGACATGGTTGAAAAGCTTCCGGGCAGAGGAAATGACCTGGGAGTTGCAGTGGGAGAGGGACTCCCTGAGATTCTTGTAGAGAGAGGAGGAAAACTTGGAGAGAGAGGAGGAAAGGCAGGCATCCTTGCAAGAGGATTCGCAGTAGGGTTAAAATCAACGAGGTAAAAACAAGGACTGCAGATGCTGGAGACCAGATTCTAGAATCACACAACTCCACGTTGGAGTCCAACAGGCTTCTTTGGAAGCAGTAACTTTTGGAGTGCTGCCTCATCATCAGGTGGTTGTGGAGGATAAGATCCTGAGACACAATTTAGAGCAAAACATTCCAGCGTCCTGCCACTGAAATGGTATATTCAACAAACCTGGATTGTTAAGTCTTCCACCTTTTCAAATAGGATGCAGGTCTCATTACAATGTGAATCCCAGACTTTCTTTTTGTCACCTTTGAGAATACACTGTTTTATAGCAAAAGCTCACATCTCAGCTCAGACAATGCATTAAAGGTGTGAGGTCAGAGTCTGCCTGTATCCCAATCTTGAGTCAGACTGGTTCTATTTCCAAAGTCAAACTTACAAACTATTACATGTATTGACTGCCTGCAGAGTTTTGCTTTAAAAATTGCACATAGAATGTATCTGCAAATATACATCCCCTCCCCCTCCCCCCAACACGTGCACACACATACACACACAAGTTTGTTGGGTGAATTCGTACTTGCAGAATTATGCCTTACTTTGCTCAAAAATTGCATGAATCCATGCAAGATTCTGTAAATCAGTTTAACCATTGTGGCACAGACAGTCTCACACAGGGGAGCTCACACCTTCAATACATTATCTGGACTAACGCGACACCAATTGGTAACATTCACTTGAGGATTTAACTATTTTAAAAGGTTTTGTGATTTACATTTGAAAGAACTGAAACTATCGTGGTCATTCGAACAGATGAGAGACTTAACAAACAATCCGGATCTTTTTCAATATATAATTTCAGTTACATCACACTATAAACTGTTGCTATAAATTCTGTGTCTTACAATCTTATATTCCACAACCCCCTGATGAAGGAGCTGCACTCCGAAAGCTACTGCATCCAATTAAACTTGTTGGACAGAATTTCTCAAGTAGGGCACCATAAGAGTCCTGGGAGACTGCTATTTCTTGTTTACTTCGTAATAAACAAAGATTAAGCACGGTCGCCTATTTATTTCTCATTTTGTTTCATTTTTCTTGTTTAATTCCCTGCGATGATGTGGGAGAAAATTGTTAGATTTGGGTCAGCCATTTTGTCACATATTAAAGCCTGGAAACCATTTTGAATCTCAGCTTAGTGCCTGCTTGCTAAAGCTTGTGTTTCCCAGGCTCAGCGGAGACGGTTGGCCTTGCAGCTGTACTGCTTCCTGATAAACAAATTCTTTTCTGACATGGGACTTTATTTCCACCCCCCACAGTTGGCGAGTCAGGCAGGAGATACCCTGGTCCTCTCAGGTCACCGGCCGATATCGTTTGACAGATGAAATATAGAGGGTGGTTGCTGCTTTTGTTGTGTCCAAAATAAAGAGGAAAGCTGGCCAGGGACAAAAATGCTGTTAGAAATGTTGATACAATTCTCCCTACTCAGCCACAAGATACTAGTCAGAGAACTCAACAGGGTCCTAGCGTCAGGACGTAATGTTGCTGAGAGCACTTGTGCTTTACAAAATTATTCATAAATAATTTGCTTACCGCAGGGTTATGAGAGGTGACACCCTATTTGATAAGCCCTGGACCCATACAGGACACATTGGGCAACTATTAAAGACTCCGTTGTACTTCCCCCGGGTTGTGGACTCATGCAGAGACACAAACAACTTGTGTTGAAAACAGTGTTCGATTTGCAAATGGAACAGCTGAGAGGGATTTAGAGTTTGCACACTTGGCTAAGCAGCAAAGTGTCACAGCCAGGATTTAGGAGGCTCAACTCCCTAACTTGGGCTGTTCTGGAATGTGAGTGCCTCATTAACCCTGGAAGGAAGGAATAAATAAAAGCTGACAAACTGAGATATGAAGCAAGTTGGAAAATGTTAGAGAGAGACACACACACAGGCAGAAGTTTGCAGGAAAGTTAACACTTCATAATCTGGTTTCAATGCACATTAGCCTGGGTATGATACTGATATCACAGGGGCCTCAAAAAGGGCACTCCCTCAATACTCAAACCAAAACATGGGTGCCCCCTGCTGGACTGGTTTGTGTTCACTCTTTGCTGCTGCCTATTTCAGTTGATGATGTACATTATTGTACACGCTCACAAACCTGGTGGCACCCAGATTTTGGGAAACCAGCTAGGAAAAGATCTGAAGCGTGTTTAATTTGTGAACAAACAAGGTGCATATTCTAAGAGGGATGCCCTGTGTTTGTTAACCACTTCCTTGCCTGGTCGGTCTTTTTTACTTGTCTACAACTTGCATATATAGTATCACCTCCCATACATTGTCATGAATATTGTCTAATAAGAGTAGATGTATTTAGTAGATGAATCAAAACCATCTCAAATGACTGAAACAGCTGACATTGGATTGTTGGACAAGTGGGAAATATTTGCATCAGTTAACCAAAACACTTCAAAGTTTACAGTCACGGGTATGTCAAACTGAAGAATTAGGACCGGGGCATTTTGGAGCCTGCTTCCTCGGGCAGAGAATTCTGCAGATACACTACTCTCTGGGAAAACCAGCAGCCCTCACTTCCTCCTCCTCATCTCGGTCCTAAACCTACTCCCCCCAAAGCTTGAGGCCTAGTCTCAGCCACCAGCAGAAATGACTGGATAGGGTAGGGCTTCATCCTCTCAGTGCAATGAATTCCCACTTTCTCCCAAATTCCCGGATGTACTCACTTCGTGGTTGCTGTCTCACAAATGAAAGATTTCATTCTAACTTCTTCCGGTCCTAAGAAGGGCAAAACATCTTTGAAAGCTGCTCTGAAAGCCCTGCCTTCACAACCACACTTCTGCTTTCTCCGAAGACAGTTAGAGTCACACACCACACAAACAGATCCTTCAGCCCAACTCGTCTATGCCAACCATATATCCGAAATCAATCTATTCCATTTGCCGGTATGTGGCCCATATTCCTCAAAACCCTTCCTATTCATGTACCCATCCAGACGCAGAGGGATGTGGGCCAAATGCTAGCAAATGGGACAAGATTAGTTTTGGAGATCTGGTCGGCATGGACGAGTTGTACCAAAGGGTCTGTTTCCATGCTGTATGACTCTAATCTTCTTCAGTGAAAGCAGAGGTGTGATTGTGAAGGCTGGAGTTTCAGAGCAGCTTTCAGAGATGTTTTGCCCTTAATGGGAGCAGAAGTTACAATGAAATCTTGCATTTATGAGACAGCAACTGAGTGAGTAAGTGAGTACATCCAGGATTTTGATGGAAGGTGGGAATTTGTTGCACTGTGGGGATGAAGCCCTACCCTATCGAGTCATTTTTGCTGCTGGATGAGACCAGGCCTCAAGATTAGGAGGAGCAGATTTAGGACCGAGATGAGGAGGAACTGCTTTTCCCAGACAGGAGTGAATCTATGGAATTCCCTGCCCATGGAAGCAGTAGAGGCATTTTCACTAAGAGAGACCTTGGAGTGCAGATTCTTAGCTCCTTGAAAGTGGAGTCACAGGTCAATAGAATAGTGAATATGGTATTTGGTATGCTTTCATTTATTGGTCAGAGTATTGAGTACAGGGGTCGAGAGGTCATGTTGTGACTGTCCAGGACATTGGTTAGGCCACTGTTGGAATATTGCGTGCAATTCTGGTCTCCTTCATATCAGAAAGATGTTGTGAAACTTGAAAGGGTTCAGAAAAGATGTACAAGGATGTTGCCAGGGTTGGAGGATCTGAGCTACAGGGAGAGGCTGAACAGGCTGGGGCTGTTTTCCCTGGAGCGTCAGAGGCTGAAGGGTGACCGTATAGTGGTTTATAAAAATCATAAAGGGCATGGATAGGATAAATAGACAAAATCTTTTCCCTGGGGTGGGGGAGCCCAGAACTAGAGGGCATAGGTTTAGGGTGAGAAGGGAAAGATATAAAAGAGACCAAAGGGGCAACTTTTTCACACAGAGGCTGGTGTGTGCATGGAATTACCTGCCAGAGGATGTGGTGGAGACTGGTGCAATCGCAACATTTAAGAGGCATTTGGATGGGTATATGAATAGGAAGGGGTTGGAGGGATATGGTTTGGGTGCTGGCAGGTGGGACAAGATTGGGTTTGGATATCTGTTTCAGCATGGAAGGGTTGGACCAAAGGGTCTGTTTTCAAGCTGTACATCGCTAGGACTCTAAACTCAAAACACAGTTGGATGGGTTTTTGCATGGTAGAGGAATGAAGGGTAGTTGGGACAATGCAGGGAGGAGGAGCTGAGACAATGGATAGATCGACCATGATCTTAATGAATGGTGGAGCAGGCTGGATGGGCCAAATGGCCTACTCCTGCTTCTATTACTATGAAACTATAACCCTGCATTTCCCAAGGCTAACCCACCTAACCTGCACATCCCTGGGCACTGTGGCCAATTTAGCATGGCCAATCCAAATCAAGGCCGGTGAGCAGTGTAGTGATGTGGAAAATGAACATCAGAGAACAATAGAAAGGGACAAGGAGAGTAACTATACCAGCAATCAAAACTGGATTCTAAAGATCACAAAAACTTGAAACTAAAAACAGTGTGTCTGAATGTGTGCCGCATTGTAACAAAAGTGAATGAATTAACTGCACACATTGAAGTGAATAATTATGATCTGAGACTCCTCACAGACACATGGCTTCAGGATGGCAAGGATTGGATCCTGAATATCGAGGGGATAGTCAGATAGGAAGCGAGGTAAAGGCAGAGGGTTGGCTGTGCTTATCAAAGCACTGATCACAGGGTAGTCTGGTGTCACCTCGGATTTCAGGTCCTGATCTCTCTGTCCTCTGTTGTTCTCCCTGTTCCCTATTACACCTTCTGGAACAATAAAACATTCAGTAATCAAGCCCCAACCAACAATCTCCCAGCCTGTCAACCATCCAGGCACAGAGTGTAGTCATAACAGGGAATCAAACAAGAAAAATGAAACAACATTAGAAATAAATAGGTGCTTCTGCTGAATGTTTGTTCATTCCGAAGTAAACCAGAATTAGGGCTCTCCCAGGATTCTCATGGTGCCCAACGTGGGGAATGTTGTCTCCCTTCCATCGAACTATTAGCACCCAGCAGAGATATACTGATGTAGATTTTTTTTTCTCTTTCATGCAAACACACACACACACGTCCATGGGGGTGAATTTGTATTTGCAGGTTCAGGGGGAATTGGCTATGCTAAATTACCCAAAGTGCCCAGGGATGTGCAGGTTAGTCAGGGTAAATGTAGAGCAACAGGTGTAGGGGAACGGGTGTGGGTGGGTTAACCTTCAGAGGGTCAGTATGGAGTCTTTGGGCCCAGTGACCTGCTTCCACACTGTCAGGATTCTCTGAAGGGAAGGGGTTTTGCAAACTGTGACTCGCCTCTTGATATGTTGATGTCACAGCAGGGAAATGGCCCTGTCCGTTAGAGTGAATCTCCCTCCCTCTGGGCAACTCTTCATCCTGGGAGGGAGACAGAGATGGGAGGAGGGGAAATTGGTCACTTGTAGCAACTGGAGTGAATCCAGGGAGGGAGCAGACTCCGCAAACTCAGCTTTCCCATGAGCTCTCGTGGGAGCGGTGCATTTGCCAAAAACATTTCTGAGGAATTCTGTCCAACTGTTGGACTGAAAGTAGTTTCCACACTGAACATTAAACAGGTATTGAGAACGTTGTGCATTATAGAGTGTGTTCCTGAGGACCGGAGGAGGATTGAACTTGCCAACGTGAACCACACTTTGCAGAGAGAGGAAATTTCTCCGGATGGAAGAGGTTGATGGAAGTCAACAATTGTCAGATTATTGCATGAAAATAGCAGCTGGTATGGGGATCCCAGAAGAAGGGCGTCTGTAATGAGCACACAGAAACAAACCCTTCAGTCCAGGCCAACCAGATATCCTAAATTAATCTAGTGACCCATTTGCTAGCATTTGGCCCATATCCCTCTGAATGCTTCCTATTCATGTCCCCATCCAGATGTATGTTTTTCTTCGGAGAATACTTGGGTGAGAGCCTAGATATGCTATTACTCAGCCTTTCCCCATTGAGCTTCACCTTTCCTTCATGCTAATTGTAACTGGAGAAGGCTGAAAGCTGAAAAGGATTTCCTGGGGGGAAAAAAACTTTTATTCCAGATTGGGCTCAGTGATGGATTTTCTAAAGCTTGGTTATTGTAGATTTCAATCAGACAAAAAAAAACTTTCAGTTGTCCTTGTCCAAGGCAGAGTAGATATTGTTTTAAGGTACAATTGAGATATCTACATTCTTTACAATGTTTTTTCCATCATTACCAGTGATTGTCCATCATTTGGTTTATTGAGCATCATCTTCTTGTGATTCACCAGAGATGATTTGAAGTGAATTCTGTAAGATGCTTTTCTATTTTATTTAACTTTACTTGGTTCTTTAAGGCAAAGATTTCCTTTTCATGTGATTGGTATTAAAATATCTCAATGTATAATAATGAAGCAGCTCATTTATTCTGAAATTATTTCAATTAGTTGGTCAATTGCCAAATAATAGCTGCACAACTGTTGTCAATATTGATACCCCGGAAAGCTATTTTGTTTAATATATTTCCTTTGTAAAGATCTTATAATAATTTGGATATGAAATAAAGTTTGCAGTGTCTTATTAAATAGTTGAAAGTAACTTTGTACTTAATTGCTCCGTTTGGGATTCAACATTGTGACTTTGATAAAAGTGATCTTTCACAATTTATGGTGAGTCTATTAACAAACAAATGTTGCCATTTGCTCTTGAATTACCACAAATTCAATTTGAAATTCTTGAATGAGTTGAATAAGGGGTTAAAAAGTGAATATTTATTGCACTTTTTCTGAAATTCTCTGTACTGCCATTGTATTTGGTTAAGTGTATGTAACCCTCTTCATAACTTTGTATTTCTTTGATATTGCATTTGTCACTGCTACTGCCCGAATAGCCTAAAAAAAATGTTTTGGCAGTTGGTGAAGTTGTGAATTTTTAGTCTAGTAACATTATTCAATTGTGAAACAATCTGAAGATTAATTTAGGCACATACAAGAACGTCAAAGAGATTGTGATGATAGAAAGTCAACATGTAGAATTGCCAAAGAAATGTCAACTGTGGCTGCTCTTAATTTGGTACAGAATAAGTAGAGATAATGGCATTGTACACAAACTGTGTGTAGTGTGAGTTCAGAATTTTTCTCTTCCTTTTAATTCTGGCACATGCAGTGATAGCAGCACCATAATCTGTTTTATTTGTTCGTGGAATGTAAGCATCACTGGCAGAGCCAGGATTTGACTGCTAAGAACACAGATATGAATATTCGGTGAGGTTGAGTTGCAAGGTCTACTATGGCAAAACAAATGGTACTGGCTTGCACTGTACTCTGACAAGACAGAGACTTTGGGAGGAGAACAAAAATAGGAATTTCTACTTCAATATTGATGCTCCTATTTATATCTCTCAAAAGGAGAGTGTTTGGTCCTAAAAAATTAATAATGGCTCTTTTGTTGAATTATTTCCCTGCATCCGCATATATCTGGAATCGTTTTCTTTTCAAGAATTTTGCAATTACCTTTGCCATTTACTGGTTACATTACCCCTTCACGATCATTTCAAATCGTAATAACTTGCTTATTTTCTTAAAAATTAACTATCTCAAGGTCACCTCAAACCCCTTTTTCAAAGTGGCTGCACTATTTCCAATATGGTCATGCTTTGTAAATATTACCATATACCATTAATTATGTCCAAGTCTCCTTAGATTTCAATGTATCGTTTTAAATATAAAAATGCCCCGTTACTTGTAGCTCAGCCCTTTAAATGTGTTATGTGTTCTCCCCCCGCAGCTGCAGAGTGAGACAGGAGAGTTTGTTTTTTGTGAATGAACAGTTGTAGCGCGAGGTGGCTGTGACTTGGTGACGGTGAGGCTCCCCGGCCCCGCCCATCCCCAACCCCGGCCCCGCCCACCCCCGGCCCCGCCCACACCTCCCCCGGCCCCGCCCACACCCGTGTGGAGATCCTGTACAACCTGAACATGATGTCCCAACCCTTGTACTCAATGGTGTGAACAATGAAGGCAATGGTGCTAAATGCCTTCTTAACCACCCTGTCTACCAGTGATGCAACTTCCAAAGAACGATGTAACTGAACCCCCCCCCCCCACACACAAACACACAAAAACACACACACCCCTCTCTATTGCACAACATGAGCCGGGGCCCTATCATTCTGTGCAAGTCCTGCCCTTCCCTGTTTTAGCAGAATACAACCCCTCGCTTTGATTCATACCTTGCTCATACACATCTGTTCTCTCGAACCACACACACACACACTCTCTCTGACACACACAGGCTCATACTCCATTACACTCATTGTACCAAGCAAACACCCAACACATGCACACACATGCTCTCTCATGCATGCATGTGCACAGACACAACTCAATGGGGTGAATTTGTATTGGCAGAATTGTATTTGCATATATATTCAACTTTGTGCACTTTTTGAGCAATCTGCAGACAATCAATCCATGTAATGTTTTATATAAATTCCTACTTTGGAAATAGAACTGGTCTGATTGAAGATTGGGATACAGATTCAATGTTCACCCCTTTAATGCAACATCTGAACCCAGATGTCACCTATTTTTGAAGACCTTATGTCACCTTGAGAATGTGAATTAAAAAAAGCTCTGGGATTAAGTATTAATGTACCAAAACCCGCAACTGCCTCACTCAGCAATTTCAGCCCATACCCTATCTCCAAGTGTCTCCCTGCCCATCTGCCAGGAGGTGGGGGTTGGGGCATCTGTGTAGAGTCAACCACACTGATGTGGGTCTGGAGTCACACATAGGCCAGACTGGGATGACTGAGTGAATCTATTCACAAAATGGCAGTTTCCTTCCCTAAAAAAAGGGACGTGAGTGAATCAGATGGGGGTTTTCTCACCCCCCCCCCACCAAAAAATGGTTTCACCGTTAGATTCTGAACTCCAGATTTCTGACCAAATTCCAATTCCACCATCTGCCACAGCCGGATTCAAATCCCGGATCCCCGGAACTTGGTTGATAGTCCAGTCGATATTGGTACTCGGCCGTCGCTCCTACAATCCCCCTGCGATAGCTCATGAACTTGCTGGTGGCTTTGCAGGTGGAGGGAGTGGGTGAAGGTCTTGCCGCACTTGGGGGCAGGGGAATGGTCCCTCCCCCGTGTGGACCCGCTGGTGCCTCAACAGGTTGGACGAATTGTTGAAGGCCTTCCCGCACTCAGGGCAGCTGAAAGGCCTCTCCCCCGTGTGGATCTTGCTGGTGGGTCAGCAGGGCAGAGGCCTGGGTAAAGCCTTTTCTGCACTTGGGGCAACTGAAGGGTCTTTCCCCCCCCCAGTGTGGCTACGCTGATGAGTCTCCAGGGCAGATGGGACACGAAAGCCTTTCCCACAGTTGGCACACTTCCATGGTTTCTCCAAAGAGTGGCATTCCTCTGGTTTCTCCATGGCCAAAACTTCAGTGACATACAAACGTGTGTACAGGCCCTCTCTGCCGTGAATTCCTCTTTCCAGGCCGTATAGTTGTTACACGCTCCACACACACACACACACACAAACTGCAATGGTAGGGTCTCTCATCCAGTTCCACTGATACTGAAAATATACTTAAATGGGACCCAAAAACCTTTGCTCCTTCTCACTCACAGAATCATAGTTGAAAATTGTTGCGGTTCCGATGGATTGAGTGACTGTCAGACATTGATGTCAAAGTGAGGACTGCAGACACTGGACAGTCAATGTTTCCGGTATAAGGCCTTCATCTGTTGGTTTTGAAGATTCCCCCGACATATCTTCAAATATTCTGCAAAAACAGATTACAAAAGTCATTACTGTCAGTGCAGGGTAGAAATTCTGAACAAGCAATTCGACTTTCTGCAGAATATGCTTTTCTTTTGTTATTCCACAAAATTGAAAGCACCATCCCACTCTCTCTCCCCCTCTGTTCTCAATCCGCTCTAACTAATCCTCCTGCATGTTCTGATTCAGGATTGTACAGAAGCAGAAGAGCATTTTGGATAACTCTGCCTGAAAGTTAATATCACAGAATCATAGCTGAAAATCGTTACAGTCCCAACGAATTGAGTGACCGTCAGGCAGTGACCACTACAGACATTGGAGAATCAGTGCTGAAAAGTGTAGCGCTGGAAAAGCACAGGAGGTCAGGCAGCATCCGAGGTGCAGAAGAGTCAACATTTTGGGCGTAGGCCTGTTGATTTTGAAACTTCAGTCTTCAGATCTTCAAGTACTCTGATAAAAAGAGATCACAAAAGTCCTCACTGTCAGTGCAGGGTAGAAATTCAGAACAAGCGATTCAGCGGAATGTTCTTTTGTTATTCCATGAAATTGAAAGCACCACTCCGCTCTCACTCATTCTCCTGAAGGTGTTGATTCGGGATCTTATAGGGACAGAAAAGCAAAAATATCACTACTCTGAATTTTGAATACCTCCATCTGAAAGTTAATATCTTTCACAGCATTTGGATACTGCCGAGAGAGTGAGCAGGTCAGATTTTGGGAAACAAAATAAACCGTCACTTCAGGGTGAGCCTGAAATGCAGCTTCTTGAGGAACAACTTTAGCATGAAATGGTTAACGTAGATGGGAAGTTGGGGGAAAGGCGCCATCAAGACATTACTTCCCTGGGCACGACGGGTAACTTAGCACGGTCAATCCATTCTCACCTGGACAAAGTTGAACAAGCCTGGTTGTTAAGTCTTTCATCGTTTAGTACAGGTTTCAGGTATCAATAATATGTAAATCCCAGAACTTGGTGTCAGCCATCTTCTCAAGATAAATTAAGGTTTTATAACAAAAAGTGACATCTCAGCTCAGAAAATGCATTAAAGGATGGAGGCCAGAGTTTGTCTGTAACCCAATCTTGAGTCAAACTGGTTCCACTTCCAGAGTGGAATTTACAAAATATTACGTGTACCGACTGCTTGCAGATTTTGCGCAAAAATGCACAATAAAATGTATCTGCAAACACGATTCTGCAAATACACATTCAACCCCTATTGGACATGTGTGCGCATGCGTGCGTGAGGGAGAGAAAATGTCTGTATCGGTGCTGTATATCTCTACGTCTATTTGATAACAGATGCTTCACTTCTGTTGGTGTAAATATTGTTGTAAATCATAGCTGGGTGCAAATGGTTAGATGTAAGGGAGAGATAATTCGTCAAGTAGAGCAGTATAAGAATCCTGGGAGACCTCTATTTCTGGTTTGCTTCCTAATGAACAAATATTAAGCCTGAGCACCGATATGTTTTTAATTTTGTTTCATTTTTCTTGTTTGATTCCATGCTATGATTACGGTCTGTGCCAGGTCGGTTGACAGGCTGGGGGATTGTGGGTTGGGGCTTGATTGACTGAATGTTTTATTGTTCCGGAAGGTGTAAAGGTGGGGGTCAAAGCTTCAGCAGAAATTCAGCAGAGCTGAGAACAGACCAACATCTTACTCTGTGGGAACAGGGAGATCAGAGGACAGAGAAATCAGGACCTGAAATCCGAGCTGACACCAGACTACCCTGTGATCAGTGCTTTGATTAGCAGTGCCAACTCTCTGCCTTTACGTAGCTTCCCATTTGACTATCCCCTCGATATTCAGGATCCAATCCTTGTCATCCTGAAACCATGTCTCTCTAAGGAGTCTCAGATCATAATTATTCACTTCAGTGTGTGCAGTCAATTCATTCACTTTAGTTACAATGCAGCACACAATCAGACAACGTTTTAGTTTCAACTTTTGTGCTCTTTAGAATCCAGTTTTGATCGCTGAAATATTTACTCTCCTCGTCCCTTTCTATCATTTTCTGATGCTCATCTTCCACATCACGACATTGCTCACTGGCCTCGATTTGGATTGGCCAGTCATTCAATATGATCATGGCTCATCTATTCATCATCTGAGATCCTCCTCCTTGCATTCAAAGCAGCTTTCAAAGATGTTTTGCCCTTACAGGAAGCAGAAGAAGTTACAATGAAAGCTTTCATTTGTGAGGCAGCAACTGAGTGAGTGAGTACGTCTTGGGAAGTGGGAATTCATTGCACTGTGGGGATGAAACCCTACCTTGTCCAGTAATTTCTGCTGGTGGATGAGACTAGGCCTTAAGATTAGGGGAAAGAGTAGATTTAGGACAGAGATGAGGAGGAACTACTTTTCCTGGAGAGTAGTGAATCGACAGAATTTTCTGCCTAAGGAAGCAGTAGAGACAGCTTCATTAAGTATATTCAAGACACAGTTGGATGGGTTTTTGCATGGTAGGGGAATGAAGGGTAGTTGGGACAATGCAGGGAGGAGGAGCTGAAACAATGGATAGATCAGCCATGACCTTAATGAATGGTGGAGCAGGCTGGATGGGCCAAATGGCCTCCTCCTGCTTTGATTACTATGAAACTATAACCCTGCATTTCCCATGGCTAACCCACCTAACCTGCACATCCCTGGACACTATGGGCAATTTAACATGGCCAATCCAAATCAAGGCCAGCGAGTAATTTAGAAAATGAGCATCAGAGAACGATAGAAAGGGACAAGGAGAGTAAATATTTCAGCGATCAAAACTGGATTCTAAAGATCACGAAAGTTGAAACGAAAAATGTTGTCTGATTGTGTGCTGCATTGTAACAAAAGTGAGCGAATTGACTGCACACATTGAAGAGAATAATTATGATCTGAGACTCCTGACAGAGACATGCTGGATTTCTGCAGAAGCTTTAACGCTGCCCCCCACCCCCTTTACACCTTCCAGAACAATAAAATATTCAGTCAATCAAGCCCCAACCCACAATCTCCCAGCCTGTCAACTGACCAGACACAGAGCGTAGACATAGCAGGGAATTAATCAAGAAAAATGAAACCAAATATTAAATTAATTGTTGCTCATGTTTAAATGTGAACGAGGAAGTAAACCAGAAATAGGGGTCTCCCAGAATTCTTATAGTGCCCAACTTGAGGAATTCTCTTTCCCTTACATCTAACTATTATTACCCAACTATGATTTACAACAATATTTACACCAACAGAAATAAAGCATCTGTTATCGAATAGACAGAGATATACAGCACGGAAATAATCGTTTTCGCTGTCTCATACATGTAAAGAACACACAAGTCCTTAGTGGTGAATTATATTTTCAGATGCATTCTATTTTGCTCAAAAACACACGATCTGCAAGCAGTCAGAACATGTAGTATTTTATAAATTCATACTTTGGAAATGGAACCAGTGTGATTCAAGATTGGGATACTGACAGACTCTGACCTCACACCTTTAACACATTGTCTGAGCTGAGACGAGATTAGATTCCCTCCAGTATGGAAACAAGTCCTTTGGCCCAACAAGTCCACACCGACTCTCCGAAGAGTAACCCACCCAGATCCATTTCCCATATTTACCCCTGATGAATGCACCTCACACTACGGGCAATATAGCATAGCCAATTCACCTAACTTGCACATTTTTGGATTGTGAGAGGAAACCGGAGCACGGGGAGGAAACCCTTGCAGACACAGGGAGAATGTGCAAACTCCACACAGGCATTCGTCCGAGACGGGACTCGAACCCAGGTTCCCTGACGCTGTGAGGCAGCAGTGCGAAACAATGAGCCACTATACTGCCCAGAGGTTACCTTTTGTGATAAAACCTTAAGTAATCTCAAGATTTCCATATGAATAATACCTGCAGCCCATTGTAAAAGATGAAAGAGGTAACAATCCAGGTTTGTTCAATATATCATTTCAGTGGCAGGGCTCTGTCATGTTTTTCCCTTTGGTCCAATTCATCTGATCAGATATCCTAAACTAATCTAGCCTCATTTGTCTGCATGTGCCCCATATCCCTCTGAACCCTTCCTATTCATATCCCCATCCAGATGCTTTTTAAATGTTGTAATTGTACCAGCCGTCACTACTCCCTCTGGCAGCTCGTTCCATACATGCACCACTCTCTGTGTGAAGTTGCCCCTCAGGTCCCTTTGAAATCATTCCCCTCTCACCTCAAACATATGGCCTCGAGCTTTGGACTCCCTTACCCTGGGGAAAAGACCTTGGGTATTCACCATATCCATGCCTCTTACAAACGTTTATCAGGTCACCCCTCAGACTCTGATGCTTCAGGTGAGGATCTAAAATTTGAATTTAGGGTATTGTCAGACTCAACAAGTATATGTAGGTTTTTACTAACCACAAAATGGCTTTTCAATTTAAAATAATACAACAAAATGGCTGAGAATAATGATTGAACTCTGTGAACTTGTCCTGCTGTTTTGCAGAATTAAGCTAAAATCCAAAGATAAAAGGACAATGGAGTTTGTTTAAAATGAACACTGACACATTAATTGACCATTTGAACTAACCTTGAGCTGCTACCATGGCATGATGATTTATGTAATTAAGACCCCTTCCCCAGGAAATATCATTGGATTAACCTGCTCTAAATCATGTCACCTTATTACATTTGATTGGTCTTTTCTTGTAATTAAGGCTGTACTGTCTCTTACAAAACCTAAATAAATAACGTGTCATTTTCAAATGTAATTGCACAACTTCGCCATGGAACACAGAAGCTTTAATCACTGTGTTGCTGGACAGAATTGGGTCAAGATGTCTTATTAAACTGATAACCTTGCTTTGTACAGACTGCATTTCATTGATTCTTTAGACCAATTGCGAACCCAAAGGGCCCTTAAGAGGGGTCTAGATCTTCACTCTGGATAGTTTGACCTGGCCAATTAACCCTAACCTGCACATTCCTGGGAACTATAGGTAATTTAGCATGGCCAATCCATTCTAAGCTGCGCATCCCTGGACACTATGTGTAATTTAGCACAGCCAATTCACACAAACCTGCACCTCCCTGAGCACTGTGAGTACTTTAGCATGATCAATCCAACCTAACGTGGACAAAGTTTAAAAAAAAATCACACACACCCAGGTTATTGTCCAACAGGTTTATTTGGAAGGACCAGCATTTGGAGTACTGCTCCTTCATCAGGTAGTTGTGGAGAATAAGATCATAAGGTACAGAATTTATAGAAAAACATTACGGTGTCCTGCCACTGAAATGATATATTGAACAAACCTGGATTGTTAAGCCTTTCATATTTCAGAATGGGTTGCAGGTATCATTAATATGTAAATCCCAGAACTTCCTGTCAGACACTTTCTTGAAATAACTTCAGGTTTTATAACAAAAGGTGTCATCTCAGCTTAGACAATGCATTAAAGCTGTGAGGTCAGAGTCTGTCTGTATCCTAATCTTGAATCAGACTGGTTCTATTTCCAAAGTGGAATTTACAAAATATTACTGGATTGACTGCCTGTGTGAACTGCCAGCCAGATGCATTATAAATATAATTGTACCAGCGTCCACCAATTCCTCTGGCAGCTCGTTCCACGCATGTACAACTGTCCATGTGAAAAGGTTGTCCTTCACGTCTCTTTTAAATCATTCCCCTCTCACCTCAAACATATGTCCTCTAGCTTTGGACTCCCCTACCCTGGGGAAATTCCTGATGAAGGGCTTTTGCCCGAAGCATCGATTTTCCTGCTCCTCGGATGCTGCCTGACCTACTGTGCTTTTCCAGCACCACTCTGATCTAAACTCTGGTTTCCAGCATCTGCAGTCCTCCCTTTTGCCTAGATCGAACCCTCTACCTCACCAACCAGCACACCCTTTATCTGCATCGCCCCCTACACCCATCCCCAATCCTGAAGAAGGGTTACACCCGAAACATTGACTTCTCCACCTCCTGATACTGCCCGGCTTGTTGTGTTTTTCCAGCCTCCTACCTGTGTATCTTGCCAATTGAGACACAGACCTGGAGCAACGTTTCCAGAGTCTGTCCCCATCCCGACACACTCCCTTTCCTTTTAGCTGCTGCAAGTCAACAACTGAATCCCAGAATGAAAAAAATAAATGGAAAAGGTGGCAAGAGAAGAGAGTGCCGTACTCCCAGATAATGGACAGAGGGAGGAATTTGCAGTCTGGGATGAAGCTCAATGTTCATTCAGACACGAGCAGCAGCAGCTTCAGAACCTCATGGTCCAACTTCCGCATTCAGACAATGGGGTGACTCTGATTGGCAGGAGGACCAACGTCCTTCCGGTCCTCCTATGCTCCCTATTGGTCAATCAAAAGAAGGTCTCGCGTCTTATTTGCCGATAGCGATTAGCATGCGCACCAGTTTTTGCTGACACCGGCGAGCATGCGCAGTATGCTCTTTGATCCTGCTGCTGTTATTGACAGATTTGAAGTGTCCAACTGCCAACAGGGAAAAAAGGGGTAGAGCCACAATTTTTTTTCCCCTGTGGTTCGACATTTTATTGCTTCTGCGTTTTGTCTGGTTACTCAACTTTTGTATGTCTTTTGTCCTTGTTGAGAGAGAGTGTGCCCCAGTGAGCTGTCTATGGGATGGAGCTGTAACCAGTTACACAGACTGAAGTAACATTATAGTATTCGCAGCAGAGAGTAACTGCACACATTTCCTGAGTGTGATCACAGTTTCAATTGTTCATCAGAAACAGGGAACCAAAAGGACACCAGAACGACAGAGAAGTCGTAGAAATGCGGGGACTGTGCTAACGGATTCCATTCCCTGTCGGTCCATGAGATTTATCAGCTCAGTCACAGGTGGGAGAGGCAGTTCTTCAAAACATTATTACAACATTATTTCCCATTGACAAAAACACATTCACGCTGCCTGATTACCTTGAACTTGTACAAGTGCCCTGTCATCACATCTTTAATCATAGCTTTGAACATTTTCCCAATGGCATATGTTAAGGTAAATGGTCTGCAGTGTCCTGTTCTCGGTCTCCCATTTTGAAGAAACGAGTTTTCCAATCTACAGAAACCTTCCCTGAAACTAATGACGTTTGGAAAATTAAAACCAATGCATTAACTATATCACCAGTTAGTTTTTCTTTAAGGATCTAGAATGAAATCCTTTGGACCCCTGGGACTTGTGAGCTTGTAGTTCCAACAGTTTACTCTGTACTACTTCCCTGGTAATTGTAATTGTCTTCAGTTCCCCCTTCCCTTTCAATTCGGCACGGTGGCACAGTGATTAGCACTGCTGCCTCACAGCGCCAGAGACCTGGGTTCAATTCCCGCCTCAGGCGACTGACCGTGTGGAGTTTGCACGTTCTCCCAGTGTCTGCGTGGGTTTTTTCCGGGTGTTCCGGTTTCCTCCCACAGTCCAAAGATGTGTAGGTCAGGTGAATTGGCCATGCTAAATTGCCCGTAGTGTTTGGTAAGGATGTATGGGTGGGTTACGCTTCGGCGGGGCGGTGTGGACTTGTTGGGCCAAAGGGCCTGTTTCCACGCTGTAAGTAATCTAATCTAATCTAATTCCTGATTTCCAGCTAGTTCCAGGCTGTTACTTGTATCCTTTCTAGTGAAGACAGATTCAAGCTCTTTTTAATTCATCTGCCATCTCTTTATCCTCCGTTATTGAATCCCCAGACTCATTTTTTACAGAACCAACACTTAGCTTTTCTTAAAAAAGTTAACAAAGTGATGAAACTTTCCTTCCTGTTTTTATATTTTTGGCTAACTTTCTAACTCTAATTGCTGTGCTCCTGCCTCCATTATTTCTGATGTTTGCCCCAGCTCTCAACTCTCACATCAACCTGTCTGCATATTCTATAGAACTGACCTTGGTTAAGTGTTGCAAAACACACAAGGGCAAATTTTTCATCTCCAGAAAGTCTTAATAATGAACACGATAACATTCACTTTGAAATATTGTTCATTCAAACTTCACAAGCACACCCTCCAGATTCAAAATCCCACAATGACACCCAGTTTTGTTATGATCTTTAATTTTGAAGAGAAATTTGAATATCCAGTGATTAACTGGAAGAACTGTTCACGAGGTTTTCACATTTTTAAACAGAAAAAAATCAACTGGATTAATTCAGCAGAATAGCACATATGGCCTTAAATTGTAAATTGAGTTTTGCTTTGAGTGACGGAGCAGGTCCACACCAGATGAGGATCTAATACCTAGATTTAGCCTCTTGTCAGGAGTTTTTATTCACCACAAAATGGCATCTCAATATAAAGTAGTAGAACAACATGGCTTCAGGATGCAAATTAACATTGTGTTTAAAATGGCTCAAAGCTGCATTTCTGCATTCCTGAGCTAACTGAATTACAGATTAAGCAAACAATGCCTTCTTCATTGTATGGATCTAATTAAGCTAGATAGGACATTACTGACCATCCTAGCTAACCTTGAAGCACAGGTATGAGGAGATAATACGTGTGAAACAACATTATTTCCCAGGAAATATCATTGGGTTAACCTGTTTCCATTATGTAATTTTATTACATTTTATTGGAGTATTCTGTAATTAAGGCTGTATGGTCTCTTAAGAAACATATGAAAATTGATATTTTATTCCACGTTAATCACACAGTTTCTTCAAGGAACACAGAATCTTTTAATATCTGTGATGCTGGACAAATCTTTGCCCGGCCATTACAAATTAAAGTGTGAAACCTTGCTGAAGCAGACCATAATCCTAGTGTTCATTTGACCGATCTCGGAACTGAGAGACCCCTCCCGGGGGTTGAGCTCTTCAACTCTCACTGTGCTTTTGGTGTGACCCATGATTACAGAGACTTGTGGGAATGGAGAGGATTTTTAACCCCCATGGGGCAGACGAACAGTAATGCTGTTTTGTCCAATCAATCTGGCAGCTATCAAGATGTTCAGCTCATGCTGAGGCAATGGATACAGTCTCCAAAGGAATGAGCAGATGGATGCTGCTGCCAAGCAGGCAGCCTGACACCCCAAACCTCTGGTCCTATTGGGTCCCCAGCAAAACCCCGACAGAGACAATATGGGGATAGAAATGCCAGGCCTGGGTATGGGACTGAAATCACAGGGTGCGCCCCCTGCTGAGCAGCACAAACTATGGTCTCAAACAGGGTACTCCCTCGATACTCAAACCGAAATGTGGGTGACCCCTGATGGACTACTTTGTGTTCCTTCTTTGCTGCTGCCTTTTTCAATTGATTATGTGCAGTATTGTACACACGTGGGCAAGGAGGGAATGGTTAATACTGTATTACAAACCTGGTGTCACCCAGATTTCCAGAAAACAGATAGGAAAAGAGCTGAAGCATGTTTAATTTGTAAACAAACAAGATGCATGGTTTAAGAGGGATGCCCTAAGGTTGTTAACCACCTCCTTGCCTGGTGGGCCTTTTTACTTGTCTACAACTTGCTTTTAGAGTCATAGAGATGTACAGCATAGAAAACAGACCCTTTGGTCCAACCCGTCCATGCCGACCAGATATCCCAATCCAATCTAGTCCCACCTGCCAGCACCCGGCCCATATCCCTCCAAACCCTTCCTATTCATATACCCATCAAATGCTTGTTAAAATGTTGCAATTGTACCAGCCTCCACCACATCCTCTGGCAGCTCATTCCATACACGTACCACCCTCTGCATGAAAAAGTTGCCCCTTAGGTCTCTTTTATATCTTTCCCCTCTCACCCTAAACCTATGTCCTCTAGTTCTGGACTCCCCGACCCCAGGGAAGACTTAGTTTATTTATCCTATCCATGCCCCTCATAATTTTGTAAACCTCTATAAGGTCACCCCTCAGCCTCCAACGCTCCAGGGAAAACAGCCCCAGCCTGTTCAGCCTCTCCCTGTAGCTTAGATCCTCCAACCCTGGCAACATCCTTGTAAATCTTTTCTGAACCCTTTCAAGTTTCACAACATCTTTCCGATAGGAAGGAGACCAGAATTGCATGCAATATTCCAACAGTGGCCAACCAATGTCCTGTTCGGCCGCAACATGACCTCCCAACTCCTGTACTCAATACTCTGACCAATAAAGGAAAGCATACCAAACGCTGCCTTCACTATCCTATCGACCTGCGACTCCACTTTTAAGGAGCTATGAACCTGCACTCCTAGGTCTCTTTGTTCAGCAATACTGTCTAGGAACTTATCATTATGTGTAACAGTCCTGCTAAGGTTTGCTTTCCCAAAATGCAGTACCTCGTATTTATCTGAATTAAACTCCATCTGCCACTTCTCAGCCCATTGGCCAATCTGGTCCAGATCCTGTTGTAATCTGAGGTAACCCTCTTCACTGTCCACTACACCTCCAATTTTGGTGTCATCTGCAAACTTACTAACTGTACCTCTTATGCTCGCATCCAAATCATTTATGTAAATGACAAAAAGTAGAGGGCCCAGCACCGATCCTTGTGACACTCCACTGGTCACAGGCCTCCAGTCTGAAAAACAACCCTCCACCACCACCTTCTGTCTTCTACCTTTGAGCCAGTTCTGTATCCAAATGGCTAGTTCTCCCTGTATTCCATGAGATCTAACCTTGCTAAACAGTCTCCCATAGGGAACCTTGTTGAATGCCTTATTGAAGTCCATATACATCACATCTACAGCTCTGCCCTCATCTATCCTCTTTGTTACTTGTTCAGAAAAACTCAATCAAGTTTGAGAGACACACAAACCCATGTTGACTATCCCTAATCAGTCCTTGCCTTTCCAAATACATGTACATCCTGTCCCTCAGGACTCCCTCCAACAACTTGCCCACCAATGACATCAGGCTTACTGGACTACCACCCTTCTTAAACAGTGGAACCATGTTAGCCAAGCTCCAGTCTTGTAGGTTAGGGTGGATTGGCAGTGCTAACTTACCCATAGTGTCCTGGGATGTGCAAGTTAGATAGATTGGCCATGGGAAATACGGAGAAAGGGGTTAGGAATGGGTGGGATGCTCTTCAGAGGGCCAGTGTGGAATAAATGGGCCGAATGGCCTGCTTCCACATTGTTGGGATTCTATGACTCCCACCACAAAGAAGCATTTTATCAGCATCTATCCTGTCAAGCCCCTTTCAGAATTCTACTGGTTTCAATAAGATCACTTCTGGTTCAGAGAGGTAGACAGCACAGAAACAGACCCTTCGGTTCAACTCGTCCATGCCGACCAGGATTCCCAAACTAAACTAGTCCCACTTACTTACATTTGGCCCATATCCCTCTAAACCTTTCTATTCATGTACCCATCCAAATGTCGTTTCAATGTTGTAACTGTCCCCGCATCTACCACTTCCTCAGCAGGTTAATTCCATATGCAAACCACCCTGTACCAAAATGTTGTCCCTCAGGCTCCTTTTAAATCTCTCTCCCCTCACTTTTAAAAATATACCTCCTCGTTTTGAGCACTTCTACACTAAGGAAGAGCCCTTTGCTATTCACCTTACCTCCACTCTTCATGATTTTATCAATCTCAATGACATCACCACTCAACCTCCTGCACTTCAATGAAAAGTGTCCCAGTCTCTCCTTCTAACTCAACCCCTCCAGTGCTGGCAATGTCCTGGTAAATCTTTATTAAACCCTCTCTAATAGTATTCTTCCTATTACAGGGCCACCAGAACTGTACTCAGTACTCTACAAGTGGCCTCACCAACATCCTGTACAAGCTCAACATGATGTCCCAACTCCTATACTCAATGGCGTGAACAGTGAAGGCAAGTGTGCTAAACACCTTCTTGACCACCCTGTCTCCCAGTGATGCAGCTATGCACCTGAATCCTCCCATGTCTCTGTTCTCCAACAAGACTCAAGGCCCTACCACTACCTGTATAGGTCCACCCTTCCTTGTTTCAGCAAAATGCAACCCCTTGCTTTTATTCATACCTCTCTCATACATACACACACACACATACACCCCCCAACACTCTCACAGGCTTATACTCTTTACCAAGCATGCACACAAACTCACATGCACACACACAAATAACTCTAAGAAGTGAATTTGAATTGGCTGAATTATTTGCAGATACATTCTACTTTGCTCAAAAAGTGCAGAAACTGCAGGCAGTCAATCCGTGTAATATTTTATAAATTCCTACTTTGGAACTGGAACCAGTCTGATCCAAGATTGGGGTTTGACAGGCTCGAACCTCACACCTTTAATGCATTGTCTGAGCTGTAAGCCTTTTTTAAAATAAAACCTTAAGTCATCTCAAGAACGTAACTTAAAAGATGTTCTGGGATTTACATATTAAATGAACCAAAACCTGCAATCCATTCTCAAAGATGGAAGACTTAACAGCAATCGAGGTTTGTTCAATATATCCTTTCAGTTGCATGACACTGTGAGCTTTTGCTATCAATTCTGTGTCTTTTGATCGGGCTCCACAGCTACCCGGTGAAGGAGCAGTGCTCCGAAAGCTAGTGCTTCCAAATAAACCTGTTGGACTATAACCTGGTGTTGTGCGATTTTTAACTTCATCCAGGCCAGTCCACCACCAGCTCCTCCACATAGTTTCCATTGAACACAGCCCACACCTCCCGATGCTGCCAGGAAACTTTACAATGACGATGAAATGATGCACTCTACAATCCTGAAAAACTTACAATTTCGAATGATACTGGCTCCTCATTCACTGCTCCATCTGACAGACAACATTGGAAGCTTAGTGCAGGAGGCCGAAAGAACTGATCAGCTTTAAAACAAAACCTCTTGGAGCTCAAAGCTTTCAATGAGAGTCTGAGCCAGGGGGTAAATTCAGGTAACCTTTATTGCGACCCAACTTTGTTACAGCTTCAGATCCCCTCCTGCAAAAAGGCAGAGAAAAAGTAGCTGCTTTTTAAACAGCTCAAGGTCAAAGTACATACACTCCACCCCCCACCCCCACGTTCTTTACTATTGGTTAGCACCCAGTCGTCCCTTTGTAATTGGATCCTTGGTACAGCTGTAACCAGGAGGATGTGTTGCCTCCTCACTCAGCAATTTCAATCCATACTCTGTCTCCAAGTAAGTTTCTCCCCTCTCATTTGCCGAGTGAGGAGGGGTGGGGCAGTGTAGAGTCAACCACACTGCTGTAGACCTGGAGTCATGTGTAGGCCAGACCGGGTAAAGGATGCAACTTGGCCATCACAGTTTCAATTCCCCTCCAGGTGAACTCGCTGGTGCCTCCGCAGGCCGGAGGAGCAGGTGTAAGCCTTCTTGCACTGACAGCAGGTGAGCGGCCTCTCCCCCGTGTTGACCCGCCGGTGGGTCAGCAGGGTGGAGACCTGGGTAAAGCACTTCCCGCACTCTGGGCAGCTGAAGGGCCTCTCCCCTGTGTGGACACGTTGGTGGGTCAGCAGGGTGGAGGAATTGCTGAAGGCCTTCCCGCACTCGGGGCAGCTGAAGGGCCTCTCCCCGATGTGGCTGCGCCGATGAGAGTCCAGGGTAGATGGGAAACAGAAGCTTTTCCCGCAGTCATCACACTTCCATCGTTTCTCCAAAAGGTGGGATTCCTCAGGTTTCTCCATGGCCAACGCTTCAGTTACACACAAACATGCATACAATCCCTCCCTGACGTCAATTCCTCTTTCCAGGCTGTATAGCGGTTACATGCTCCACACTCAGTGCGCTGCAACAGTAGGGTCTCTCATTCAGTCCCACTGACGCTGAAAATGTACCCAAACAGGAACCAAAAAGCTTTGCTCCTTCTCACAGAATCATAGTTGAAAATTGTTGTGGTCCGAATGCACTGAGTGACTGTCAGACATTGACTCAAAGTGAGGACTGCAGACACTGGAGAGTCAGTGTCGAAATGTGTGGCATTGGAAAAATCACAGCAGGTCAGGCAGCATCCGAGGAACAGGAGAGTCAATGTTTCGGGCATAAGCCCTTCATTTGTTGATTTTGAATCTTCTGACTTCAGATTTTCAAATACTCTGCAAAAAGAGATTACAAAAGTCATCACTATCAGTGCAGGGTAGAAATTCAAAACAGGCAATTCTACTTTCTGCAGAATATTCTTTTTTTGTTCCACAAAATTGAAAGCACCATCCCACTCTCCCTTCCCCTCTGTTCTCACTCCGCTCTAACTAATTCCCCTGAAGGTGCTGATTCAGGATCTTACAGGGGCAGAAAAGCAAAAACATCAAGACTGACATCTCTCTGAATTTTGGATACCTCCACCTGAAAGTTAATATCTTTCACAACACTGGGATCCTGCTGAGAGTGAGCAGGTCTGATTTTGGGAAGCAAAAAGATAGTGTGTCAATTCAGGGTGAACCTGCAATGCAGCTTCTTGAGGAAGGACCAGACACAAAATGGTTAATGACCCCGAGAAGGTGGGAGCAAAATGAGACATCAAGTCATTAACACCGACACACTTCAGTCAAACTCTTCTGCTTCCAGTCAGGGCAAAACATGCTCTGAAAGTCCAGCCTTCACAACCACACTTCTGCTTTCACTGAAGACAATTAGAGTCACACAGCACGGAAACAGACCCTTTGGTCCAACCTGCCCAGATATCCTAAATTAATCTAGTCACGTTTGCCATCACTTGGCCCCTATATGGGCCGGGAGCTGGCAGCTGGGACTAAATTGGGTTGGCTCTCTTGTCAGCAAGGACGAGTTGGACCGAAGGGTCTGTTTCTGTGCTGTACATCTCTATGACGCCAGTCGCATTTACCATCAATTGGCCCCTCTCCATCTGAACCCTTTGTATTCATACACCTATCCAGATGCCTTTTAACTGCAGGAATTGTACCAGCCCCCACCACTTCCTCTGGCAGCTCATTCCATAAAAGTACCACCCTCTTCATGATAAAGTTGCCCCTGAGGTCTCTTTTCCATCCCCCCACTGCCCTCACCCTGAACCTATGACCCTCTAGTTTGGGACTCTCCCATCCCAATGGAAAGACCTTGTCTATTTACCCTATCCATACTCCTCATGATTTTATAAAAGTCTCAGACTCTGGCGCGATGGGGAAAACAGCTCCACCCCATCCTTCTGTCCCTCCTCTCCCGGGTAATTAAGACACATACCTGAGTTTGCAGATTCTGCTGCCTCCTTGGATTCACTCCAGTTGGCACAAGTGAACAGATTCCCCTCACACACTCCCAGGACGAAGAATTGCCCAGAGGGACGGAGTCTCGTGCAAACTGACAGGGCCACTTCCGCGTTGTGACACCTTCAATGGGTCAGGGGTGGGGTAGGGAATGGGAAAAGGGGAGAGAGGAAGGGGTGGGGCGCGGCCAGCCGCCTGGCTAGCCTGCACCGCCCTGCACAGTTTGCAGGAATTCCTTCCCTTCACAGAATCCCCACAGTGTGGAAGCAGGCCACTCGGCCCGACAAGTCCACACTGACCCTCCGAAGGGTAACCCACCCACATCCATTCCCCTTCACCTGTTGCTCTACTCCCTGACTATCACACCTAACCTGCACGTCCCTGGGCACTATGGGTAATTTAGCATAGCAATTCCCCCCCTAACCTGGACAAAGTTAAAAATCACAACACCACGTGAAAGTTCAAGAGGTTTATTGAGAAGCACTAGCTTTTGGAGCGCTGTTCCTTTATCAAATGGTTGTGGAGAATAAGATAATAAGACACAGAATTTATAGAAAAACATGACAGTGTCCTGTCACTGAAATGATCCATTGAACAAACCTGGATTGTTAAGGCTTTCATCTTTTCAAATGGGTTGCAGGTTAGCAGTGCCAACCCTCTACCTTTACCAAGCTTCCCATTAGACAACACCCTCAATATACAGAATCTAATCCGTGCCATCCTAAAGCCATGTCTCTGTAAGGAGTCTCAGACCATAATTATTCACTTCAATGTGTGCAGTTAATTCATTCAATTTTGTTACAATGCAGCACACATTCAGACTCACCGCTTCAGTTTTTGTGATCTTTAAATCCAGTTTTGATTGCTGGTACATTTACTCTCCTTGTCCCTTTCTCTGATGTTCATTTCCCACATCACCTCACTGCTCACCGGCCTTGATTTGGATTGGCCATGCTAAATTACCTATAATGATGACGGATGTGCAGGTTAGGTGGGTTAGCCGTGGGAAATGCAGGGTTACAGTTACATTGTAATAGAAGCAGGAGAAGGCCATTTGGCCCATCCAACCAGCTCCGCCATTCATTAAGATCATGGCTGATCTATTCATCATCTGAGATCCACCTCCCTGCATTGTCCCAACTACCTTTAATTCCCCTACCATGCAAAAACCCATCCAACTGTGTCTTGAATATACTTAATGAAGCTGTCTCCACTGCTTCCTGGGGCAGAGAACTCCATAGATTCACTCGACTCCAGGAAAAGCAGTTCCTCCTCATCCCTGTCCTAAATTTACTCTTCCTAATCTTCAGCCTGGTTTCATTCACCAGCAGAAATGACTCATTAAGTAGAGCTTCATCCTCACAGTGCAACGAATTCCCACTTTGCACCAAAACCTCGGATTTACTCACTCACTCAGTTGCTGTCTCACAAATGCAAGATTTCATTGTAACTTCTTCTGCTCCCATTAAGGGCAAAACATCTTTGAAAGCTCCTCTTAAACTCCACCCTTCACAATCACCCTTCTGCTCTCCCCGAAGATGATTAGAGTCATACAGCACAGAATCAGACCCTTTGTCCATCCACACATCATTCCTGATGAAGTGCTCGGGACCGAAATGTCGACTCTCAAGGTCCTCAGATGTTGCCTGACCTACTGCCTTTTTCTAGCACCACACTTTGCCTCTGATCTCCAGCATCTGCAGTTCTCACTTTCTCCACATCCCAAAGTATCACCATTTAAATAAAACACTGTCTTTCTGCTTTTTTTTCCCACAGCAAAGACTATAACTTCACATTGACTTACTGCATTTGCCACGTGTTTGTAAATTGTGGTCTTCTCGACTTCGGGGAGACTGAGCGTAAACTTGGGGAACGGTTTGGCGAGCATCACAGCTGGGTCCGAAAGGCTGACCAGACCTCCCAGTCACCATCGATTTTAATTCCCCTTCCCACTCCCTTTCTGACAAGAACATCTTCGCCTTCCTTTATTGCCACAACGAACCAAACTGCAAATTGGGGGAACACCACCCCCATCTTCCACCCGGGCAGCCTACAGCCTGCAGGACCCAACATCGAGTTCTCCAATTTCAAATAACCTCCCTTTCCATCCCCCGACTCCCTTCTCAGCCCCGTGCCCCTCACTATCACTCCATCCTGCCACCAACCTGATTTCTTCCACCCAATGATTAATCAGGCCGGACCCTCTCCCTATCTTCACCTATCCCCACTTTAGCCCTAGCCCAAGCCCCAGCCCCAGCCCCAGCCCCAGCCCCCAGCCCCCAGCCCCCAGCCCCAGTTCTGAAGAAGGGCTACACCTCTTGATGCTGCCTGATTTGCTGTGTCCTTCCAGCCTCCTGCCTGTCTATTTTGCCAATTGAGACACAGACCTCGATCACTTTTCCATAGTCCGTCCCCTCCCTGGGTTCAATCCCTTTCCTTTCAGTTGCTGTAAGTCAACAATTGAACTCCGGAAAAAAGTAGAAATGGCAAAGGGGGCGAGAAAAGACAGTGCCGTACTCACAGATCTGAGACAGAGGAAGGAATTTGCGGTCTGAGTGAAGCTCAATGTTGATTCAGAAAGAGAGGAGCAAGAGGAGCAGCTTCAGAAACTCATGGTCCAACTTCCGCATTCAGACAATGGGGTGGCTCTGATTGGCAGGAGGACCAGTCTCGTTCTGGTCCTCCAATGTTCCCTATTGGGCCATCAAAGGAAGGTCGCGCGCCTTTTTTTTTGCGGAAAGCAATGAGCATGCCCAGAGTTTTGCTGACACCGGTGGGCATGTGCACTGCGTTGATGACACCGGAAAACATGCGCAGTATGCTCACTGGGGATGCTGGTGTTTCTTGGAGAAAGTGAGGACTGCAGATGCTGGAGACCAGAGTTGAAAATTCTGGCATAAAATTCCTGAAGAAGGGCTTATGCGCGAAACGTCGATTCTCCTGCTCCTCGGATGCTGCCTGGCCTGCTGTGTTTTTCCAGCACCACACTTTTCAATGCTGGTGTTTCTGTCAGATGTTAAGAGTCCAAATGCCAATAGGAAAAAAAGGGGTAGAGCCACAATTTGTTTTTCCCTGTGATTCGACATTGTATTACTTTTGCATTCTGTCTGGCTTTTCCCCAGCTTTTCCCCGAGTCCAAAACTGGAGGGCATGGGTTTAGGGTGAGAGGGGAAAGGTTTCTGAGGGGCAACCTTTTTGCACAGACGCTGGTGCGTGTCAGCCAGAGGGAGTGGTGGAGGCTAGTACAATGATAATAGTTAAAATGCATCTGGATGGGGATGTAAATAGGACAGATTCAGAGGGATAGGGGCCAAATACTGGCAAATGGGTCACGAGATTAATTTAGGATATCTGGTCGGCATAGACCGAAGGGTATGTTTCTGTGCTCTGTGATGCTATTTCTAGATAGTTGGAACCAACTTCACAAGACTAGGACTAGGCCATTCACCCCTTACATTCAAGATCAGAGTGGTGTTGGAAATGACAGCAGGTCAGGCAGCATCCAAGGAGCAGGAACATTGACGTTTCAGACAAAAGTCTCGAATACTGCCTGACCGGCTGTGCTTTTCCAGCACCACTCTAATCTTGACTCTAATCTCCTGCATCTGCAGTGCTCACTTTCGCCCATTCACCCCTTCCAGCCTGTCCTGAGCGGTGGCCTGACTGCGTTTATTTCAGTGAAAGAATCAGATAGATTTCAGCAGCTCTTTTTAAAAAAAAACTTAAAAGCGCTTTCTGGCTTTAATGATGTTTCTGAAGATATTATTTTAGGTATTCTCAATTTTGAAGATCAGCCATTTCTCACCCCTCCCGAATCCCAGGTAGAGTCATCACCATCCATTATCTCTCTCTCTCTCTCTCTCTCTCTCTGTCCTTTGAAGGGTTTGATACAGAGGTCAAAGATGGTTCAAGGCTCGAGAAAGGACGGGTGTGGTGGGGGCTGGGGAGAAAAGAGACAGACTGGATGGGGGACAGAGAGAGAAAATGGTCGGGGGGCAGAGTGTGGGGGGTAGAGAGAGACTAGGGGGTACAGAGAGAGAGAGAGAATGAGTGGGGTTGATAGAGAAATTGGGCGGGGGAGAGAGAGTGGCCGTGGCGGAAAAGTGGGAGATGGCACAGGGCAGGGTGATACTGGGCACACAGACACACAAGATGGCCACTGAGCCATCCGTTGGCCAACTTGACACACAAGATGGCCGCTGGATCACAATATGGAGAGAAACAGCAGAGCAGATACAGACACTGCCTGGGGCCACCAGAATGTTAGCACAATGGACTCACAACCCAGGTGATTAGTTTAAGGCGGGTGGGGGAGAGAATATTCATGAGTAATGAACACTGCCCGCCGAAGTGTCTGGGTCCAGCCAACACCTCTTATAGAAGTGCCAACAGCATGATACAGACTCAATACCAAATGCTAATAGCCAGGGCTGCAGGAATCCTCCTTCTCAGGGAGAGCAATTAGCGCCCATTACAACAACAATGGATTTCCATGCAGACATTGAAATGGACAATGTCTGCACTGAAACTGACAACGATTGTGTGGAAATTAACAAAGGTTGTGTTGGAACTGACAATGATTGTATCAACTATCAACGATTCTGCAAGGATTACCATAAACAAATCATGTTACAAAGACAATAATCTCATCCCGGACCGATTGTATCATCAGATGTATAAAAGTTTCTTGACGTGTGCTCCAGGTCGAGAGAAGTCTCGGAGCTAACACTGTGCTGTTGGTGTCTTTCTCTCCCCGGAGCCCCGGTATTTCCTTGTGCAATAAACTCTGTCATTGAACCCCAATTCTGACTCCGAGCCTGGTGTATTTCAGGGGAGAGAGAATGGGGTGGGGGGTGGCAGATGGTGGGGGGAGGGGAGAGAGAGAGAGAATGGGGGGGGGGGGGGGGTGGCAGATGGTGGGGGGAGGGGAGAGAGAGAGAGAATGGATGGTGGGGGCTGGAAGAATGGACATGGGACAGAGGGTGGGGTGAGAGAGAATAGATGGGTGGAGAAGGTGGGGAGACGGACTGGACAGGGCCTGAGGAATGAAACGACAGGGGTACAGAGGGTGGCGTGAGAGAGAGTGGACAGGGTGTTTGGAGTATAGAGGGAAAACGGGCAAGAACCTGGTGATGGAGAGAGAATGGACAAGGGGCGCTGTGGTTGGCGGTGGAATGGACAGTGGGAGCTGTGGGTGGTGGGAGGAAAGAACGGGGGTGCTGTGAGTGGTGAGGGAGAATGGATAGGGGGCGCTGGAGTGCCGGGGTAGAAATGGACAGGGAGCGCTGGAGTGGCGGGGGCTAATGGACAGGGGGCGCTGTGTGTGGCCAAGTTCAAAAAGGTTGATGACAGTCAACACTTATCAGATGGTTTCCCGAACAGAAAACCTTGCACTGGAGACTCCCAGAAGAGGGGTGTTTCATCTGTATTCCTTCAATTAGTTTTGAAATATTGTTGTGTATCTGAATTGTTCAGGGATACCTGGGACAGAGAGAGATGGCTTTGGTTGTTGGAGGTCAGTCATCTCAGTTCCAGGACGTCTCTGCAGGAATTCATAGGGTCGTGTCTTCTTAGGCTCAACCATCTTCATCAGTGACCTTCCTCCATCATAAGGTCAGAGGTGGAGATATTCACCAATAATTGCACAATGTTCGGCACGATTCACAACTCGTCACAAACTGAAGCAGTTCAGTTTGAAATGCAACAAGATCTTAACAATATCCAATGGGCTCAGGAGTGGCAAGTAACATATATGCCATGCCTGCCAAACAATGACTCATCCCCAAAAGAGATAATCTGACCACTGCCCCGTGATATTCAACAGTGTTACTGTCACTAAACACCCCACTATCAACATCCTTGGGGTTTACCATTGATCAGAAACTCAACTAGACTAATCACAGACACAATGGCAACAAGAGCAGGCAACAGGTCAGGCATACTGTGACTCCCCAAACCCTGTCCATCTTCTACAAATCACAAGTCAGCAGTGTAATGGAATACTCTCCCACCAGCTTGGATGGATGCAGCTTCAACAGCATCCAAAAAGCTTGATACCATCCAGGACAAAGTCGCCTGCTTGATTGGCAACATCTCCACATACATCCACTCCCTCTGTCCCACTGTTCAGAAGCAGGAATGTGTACGATCTACAAGATGCAACACAGAAATTCACCAAAGATACACAGAGATGGGCTCAAGTGCGTATACTTCAATGCAAGGAGTATCAGAAATAAGGTGGGTGAACTTAAGGCGTGGATCGGTACCTGGGACTACGATGTTGTGGCCATCACGGAAACATGGATAGATGAGGGACAGGAATGGCTGTTGGAGGTTCCTGGTTACAGATGTTTCAGTAAGATTAGGGAGGGTGGTAAAAAAGGAGGGGGGGTGGCATTGCTAATTAGAAATGGTATAACGGCTGCAGAAAGGAAGTTTGAGGGGGATCTGCCTCTGGAGGTAGTATGGGCTGAAGTCAGAAATAGGAAAGGTGCAGTCACCTTGTTGGGTGTTTATTATAGGCCCCCCAATAGCAGCAGAGATGTGGAGAAACAGATTGGGAAACAGATTTTGGAAAGGTGCAGAAGCCACAGGGTCATAGTCATGGGCGACTTCAACTTCCCAAATATTGATTGGAAGCTCTTTAGATCAAGTAGATTGGATGGGGCGGTGTTTGTGCAGTGTGTCCAGGAAGCTTTTCTAACGAAGTATGTAGATTGTCCAACCAGAGGGGAGGCCATATTGGATTTGGTACTCGGTAACGAACCGGGACAAGTGGTGGGCTTGTTAGTGGGTGAACATTTTGGTGATGGCGACCACAATTCTGTGACTTTCACCTTGGTTATGGAGAGAGATAGGTGCGCACAACAAGGAAGTTTTTACAATTGGGGGAAGGGAAATTACGATGCTGTAAGACAGGATTTGAGGAGCATACGTTGGGAGCATAGGCTGTCAGGGAAGGATGTGGTGGAAATGTGGGACTTTTTCAAGGAGCAGATACGACGTGTCCTTGATATGTATGTACCGATCAGGCAGGAAAGAAATGGTCGTGTGAGGGAGCCTTGGTTGACGAGGGAGGTTGAATGTCTAGTAAAGAGGAAGAAGGGGGCTTACATAAGGTTGAGGAAACAAGGTTCAGACAGAGCAGTGGAGGGATACAGGATAGCCAGAAGGGACCTGAAGAAAGGGATTAGGAGAGCTAAGAGAGGGCATGAAAAATCCCTGGCGGATAGGATCAAGGATAACCCCAAGGCATTCTATGCGTATGTGAGAAACCTGAGAATGACGAGAACGAGGGTAGGTCCGATCAAGGACAGTGGTGGGAGACTGTGTATTGAGTCAGAAGAGATAGGAGAGGTCTTGAACAAGTACTTCTCTTCAGTATTTACGAACGAGAGGGACCGTATTGTTGAAGAGGAGAGTGTGAAACGGACTGATAAGCTAGAAGTGATACCTGTTAGGAAGGAAGATGTGTTGGACATTTTGAACAACTTGAGGATAGACAAGTCCCCCGGGCCTGACGGGATATATCCTAGGATTATGTGGGAAGCAAGAGAGGAAATTGCAGTACCGTTGGCAATGATCTTCTCGTCTTCACTGGCAACTGGGGTGGTACCAGGGGACTGGAGAGTAGCGAATGTTGTGCCCCTGTTCAAAAAAGGGAATAGGGATAACCCCGGGAATTACAGGCCAGTTAGTCTTACTTCTGTGGTAGGCAAAGTAATGGAAAGGGTACTGAGGGATAGGATTTACGAGTATCTGGAAAGACACTGCTTGATTAGGGACAGCCAGCACGGATTTGTGAAGGGTAGGTCTTGCCTTACAAGTCTTATTGAATTCTTCGAGGAGGTGACCAAGCATGTGGATGAGGGTAGAGCAGTGGATGTAGTGTACATGGATTTTAGTAAGGCATTTGATAAGGTTCCCCATGGTAGGCTTATGCGGAAAGTCAGGAGGCATGGGATAGAGGGAAATTTGGCCAATTGGATAGAAAACTGGCTAACCGGTCGAAGTCAGAGAGTGGTGGTAGATGGTAAATATTCAGCATGGAGTCCAGTTACAAGTGGAGTTCCGCAGGGATCAGTTCTGGGTCCTCTGCTGTTTGTAATTTTTATTAATGACTTAGAGGAGGGAGTCGAAGGGTGGGTCAGTAAATTTGCAGATGATACAAAGATAGGTGGAGTTGTGGACAGTGAGGAGGGCTGTTGTCGGCTGCAGAGGGACTTAGATATGATGCAGAGCTGGGCTGAGGAGTGGCAGATGGAGTTCAACCCTGCCAAGTGTGAGGTTGTCCATTTTCGAAGAACAAATAAGAATGCGGAATACAGGGTTAATGGTAGGGTTCTTGGTCAGGTGGAGGAACAGAGGGATCTTGGGGTCTATGTACATAGATCTTTGAAGGTTGCCACTCAGGTGGATAGAGTTTGTAAGAAGGCCTATGGAGTATTATCGTTCATTAGCAGAGGGATTGAATTCAAGAGTCGTGAGGTGATGTTGCAGCTGTACAGGACTTTGGTTAGGCCACATTTGGAGTACTGTGTGCAGTTCTGGTCGCCTCACTTTAGGAAAGATGTGGAAGCTTTAGAGAGGGTGCAGAGAAGATTTACCAGGATGTTGCCTGGAATGGAGAGTAGGTCGTACGAGGATAGGTTGAGAGTTCTCGGCCTTTTCTCGTTGGAACAGCGAAGGATGAGGGGTGACTTGATAGAGGTTTATAAGATGATCAGAGGAATAGATAGAGTAGACAGTCAGAAACTTTTTCCCCGGGTACAACAGAGTGTTACAAGGGGACATAAATTTAAGGTGAAGGGTGGAAGGTATAGGGGAGATGTCAGGGGTGGGTTCTTTACCCAGAGAGTGGTGGGGGCATGGAATGCGCTGTCCGAGGGAGTGGTAGAGTCAGATTCATTGGCGACCTTTAAGCGGCATTTGGATAGGTACATGGATGGGTGCTTAATCTAGGATAGAAGTTCGGCACAACATCGTGGGCCGAAGGGCCTGTTCTGTGCTGTATTGTTCTATGTTCTATGTTCTATACTTAGAAAATACCTTCCAAACCAACAACCACTTCCTCTAGAACGACCAGGGCAACAGATGCTTGGGAACACAACCTCTTGCAAGTACCCCTCCAATCCACTCACCACCTTGACTTGGAAACACATTGCTGTTCCTTCAATGTTGCTGGGTCTAAATCCTGGAATTCTCTCCTTCAGGACATTGTGGGTCACCGTACAGCGTGTGGACTACAGCAGTTGAAGAAGGCAGGTCACCACCACCTTCTCAAGGGGAACTAAATGCTGGCCAGCCAGCGATGCCCATGTAACACGAATAACTTTTAATAAATGATTGAAACGGAGGGTTGGAACCTGCAAACTAAACAAAAATCAACGTTCAGGTGGAACAGACGTCGGGCTTTGATTCGGTCCTTATTTGAGGGCAGATAAAGAGCGATATACTGACACTGAACTGGAAATAGAGAGTTAAACCCCTGTAGTGATTCACTCAGTCTATCAATTGAAAATCGATTAAAGATTAGCTCTTGACGTGTTCGTCCTTAAAAAAATAAAAAAGGACGGTTAAGAAGGCATATGGGACTCTTGATTTCATCTCTTTAATGGCTGATGAAATACCCACAGTCCCATGCGATCCAGACACCGCTCTATTGGCCGTGAGCAGTGTTCATAGTGCGCATGTGTGAGATTGGAATGGGACCCCGCCCCTCGTCGTTCTGATGGACGGGGAGACCAATCTTTGGGAAACCCTCTCGGACCGGAAGGGGCCTGGTCCTCCTGCCAATCAGAACCTCCGCCACTGTCTGAATGCGGAAGGTCGACCATGAGCTTCTGAAGTTGCTGTTGCTCCTCTCTCTCTGAATGAAGATTGAGCTTCAGTCCAGACTGTAACTTCCTTCCTCTGTTTAACATCTGGGAGGACCGCACTCTCTTTTCTCGCCCTCTTTCCCATTTCTTTTCTCATCCTTGGGTTCAGCTGTTGGTTTGTAGGAGCTGAGGGGAAAAAGAAAGTCAATCGAGGTGAAGGGACAGACTCTGGAAAAGGTTGGTCTAGATCTGTGCCTGTTAATGTTTGACAGGCTTTGTTTCCTGAGCTTGAGACATTTACTTGTCTGGCAAAAAAGGATGGTGTCTTGATCCATGTTGGGGATGGAAGTGGATTATGCTGTGGGTGACTTGCTCGTAGTAGTCCAATAAGTATTAGATAAGTAATCATGACACACAAACCTTGGGTTATTGACTGTTTATTCGGAGCTCACGGGGAGAGCCAAGTCGACCTCATGGTCACAAGTCACTCCGACAAGAAACAGAGTTGTGTGATTCTATAAGTTACAATCATTTAACAATTAGCAAACTGTTAATTGCAGGAAATTGAGCAAACTGAGGCACTTTGCCCAGTCACGTAGTGTCTGGACCGTGTTGGTTAGTAGCTGATGTGTGCAATAGGTCCTTGCAAAGAGAAAGATAATCCCATGTAAGGAAAGAATTTGTTTATCAGGTAACAGTACAGCTGCAAGGCCGAGTGTCTCTGTTGAGTCTGGGAATTAAGGGTAGTTGGGACAATGCAGGGAGGAGGAGCTCAGACAGTGGATAGATCAGCCCTGATCGTAATGAATGGTGGAGCAGGCTGGATGGGTCAAATGGCCTACTCCTGCTTCTATTACTATGAAACTATAACCCTGCATTTCCCATGGCTAACCCACCTAACCTGCACATCCCTGGGCACTGTGGCCAATTTAGCATGGCCAATCCAAATCAAGGCCGGTGAGCAGTGTAGTGATGTGGAAAATGAACATCAGAGAACAATAGAAAGGGACAAGGAGAGTAAATGTACCAGCAATCGAAACTGGATACTAAAGATCACAAAAATTGAAACGATACATGGTGTGTCTGAATGTGTGCCGCATTGTAACAAAAGTGAATGAATTAACTGCACACACTGAAGTGAATAATTATGGTCTGAGACTCCTTACAGAGACATGGCTTCAGGATGGCAAGGATTGGATCCTGAATATTGAGGTGTAGTCAGATAGGAAGCGAGGTAAAGGCAGAGGGTTGGCACTGCTAATCAAAGCACTGATCACAGGGTAGTCTGGTGTAAGCTCGGATTTATGGCCTGATTTCTCTGTCCTCTGATCTCCCTGTTCCCACAGAGTAAGATGTCGGTCTGTCCTCACCTTTGCTGGACTTCTGCTGAAGCTTTCACGCCTCTTTTACAGCTTCCAGAACAAGAAAACATTCAGTCAATCGAAAGCCAACCCACAATCTCAGCCTGTCACCATTCCAGAGACAGAGTGTAGTCACAGCAGGGAATCAAACAAGAAAAATGAAACAAAATCAGAAATAAATAAATGCCTAATGTTTGTTCATTAGGAAGTAAACCAGAAATAGGGCTGTCCCAGGATTCTGAGAGTGCCGTACTTGAGGAATTCTCTCTCCCTTCGATGTAACTATTAGTACTGTTGGAGCAAAGTAACTCGTGTGTCAAATCGTTTAAAGTAAAGTAGTCAGGAGAGGAGACCTTGAGCAATTAACTAGCTTTATTCGTTGCCATTGGGGAATACGTTAGTTCAAAATAAAGTCTGATGTAATCCAATAAAATACAGAATGTTACATGTTTTATGTAAAACACAAGCCCCACTCTCCATTAATTATGCAACTGAGGGGCAGTCGTAAGGTTCACATACATTGTCCATACCTACATTTCTTCATGTCTACAAAACTGAATGTTATCTTATACTGCAGGTTCAGCTCGGCTCGAATTACTGATAAGGGACAGAGAGAACCAATCCATCATTCTATGAAGCAGCACAGTCTAATGGCCTGAGGAGCAGAGACAGCCTGCAGCTGCAAGGTCAGGCTATCAAAACAGAATTCCTTAGCCAGGGCTCAGACAGCATTCTGTTAACAGGCTACATTTTACTGCAAACATTGCTTTGTGACAATATGGCTTCCATGCAGTTTTGTCAATTTTGATCACATTCTCCCACAATCCCTCCTTTTTTATTAAAAAGAGGAGTTTGGGGCTGTCAGCAAAAGGGGGATTATACCCAGAGCCAGGGGGATTGTCAGGGGTTGGTGCCTGGAGATCGGACTGATACTCCTCGGGTTCAGTAAGGACAGGAGCAGAAGGCGCTAGGGATTGGGAATCATCATCAGGGGTTTCATCGGGAATGGGAAATCTCGGCATCTGGGAGATCGCTGGAGAGGAGGGCCGCAACAGTGAACTGAGCCGAGCACAGGATTGTCTGCGAGGTGACTTTGATTTCCAGTCGAGCAGTTCCAAAGGCAGGGGAAAAGAAAGCTGCAAGTTGCTCAAACACCATAAGGGCTCGGGATGGATGGGGATATGGGCACATACCTAGCAGCTAGAGTGGTTGACCTTCTGTGCATAAAAAAAAGTTTTAAACTGTAATTCCTGTTTATTAGAGGTTATCAGGCCCAATCAAACATAGTCAGTGAAAGAAAGATAAGGAAGAGTGCAGTGAAAGGCAGAATGATCAGGCTGAACCATTCACGATGAAGACTGAAGATGTGTCTCTGACGGGGGTCTTCTGGTGTTCCTCCAGGAGGTGGCGCTCGTTTTCATTGTGTTGTGTGTGTGTCCATGCGGCCTCCCCATGACCTTGACTGTTGACCGGGGAACCCCAGCAGGGACTAGGAACGGGCCTTTCCATCTCAGCCCCAATATGCCCCGGTCCTAATGCTGAGGCTTGGCCTTCCCGTGAATGTAAACTCTGAAGAGTTTTGGTTCACTGATGCAATTATTTCCCACTTGTCCAACACGAGAGTGTCCACTGTTTCAGCCATTGGGATGGTTTTGATTCATCTACTAAATACATCTACTCTTATTAGACAATATTCATAACAATGTACGGGAGGTGATTCTATAAAAGCAAGTTGTCGACAGGGAAAAAGGCTGACCAGGCAAGGAGGTGGTTAACAAACACACTCTCTCTGCCTGCACCCCTCTCTCTCTCTGTGTAACACTCTTCAACTTTCGACATGTCTCAGTTTGTCAGCTTTGATTATTCCTTCCTTCCAAGGGTAAAGAGGCACTCACATTCCAGAACAGCCCAAGTTAGGGAGTTGAGCCTCATAAATCCTGACACATTGCTGCTTAGCCAAGTGTGCAAACTCTAAATCCCTCTCAGCTGTTCCATTTGTAAATCGAACACTATTTCCAAAGCAAGTTGTTCATGTCTCTGCATGAGTCCACAACTCGGGGGAAGTACAACGGAGTCTTTCATAGTTGCCCCAATGTGTCCTGTATGTCGAATTCATTCAAGTCAGGACATCCTGAAGTGAGCGATTATACTTACTGCAGATTTCTACTCACCAATTAAAAGTAATGTTGGGCACTCGAACAGATCGGGGGCATCTTGAAGGATGGCACGGACCTCAGTGTGGGTCTAGGGCTTATCAAATAGGGGTTCACCTCTCAAAACCCTGGGGCAAGCAAATTCATTATTACTAACTTTGTAAAGCACAAGTGCTCTCAGCAACATTACGTCCAGACGCTAGGACCCTGTTGAGTTCTCTGACTAGTATCTTGTGGCTGAGTAGGGAGAATTGTATCAACATTTCTAACAGCATTTTTGTCCCTGGCCAGCTTTCCTCTTTATTTTGGACACAACAAAAGCAGCAACCACCCTCTATATTTCATCTCTCAAAGGATATCGGCCAGTGACCTGAGAGGACCAGGGTATCTCCTGCCTGACTCGCCAACTGTGGGGGATGGAAATAAAGCCCCATGTCAGGAAAGAATTTGTTTATCAGGAAGCAGTAAAGCTGCAAGGCCAACCGTCTCCGCTGAGCCTGGGAAACACAAGCTTTAGCAAGCAGGCACTAAGCTGAGATTCAAAATGGTTTCCAGGCTTTAATATGTGACAAAATGGCTGACCCAAATCTAATAATTGTCCCACATCATCGCAGGGAATTAAACAAGAAAAATGAAACACAATGAGAAATAAATACATGCTTGTGTTTACTGTATGTTTATGAGGAAGAAAACCAGAAGGAGGGATCTCACAGGTTTCTCCTCATGCCCAACTTGAGGAATTCTCTCTCTCGCTTACATTTAACTATTCGTATGCAGCTTGGATTTACATCACTAGAAATAAAGCATCTGTTATCAAATACGCATAGAGATCGACAGCACTGATGTAGACTTTTTCTCTCCCTCATGCACATACGCACACATAGAAGTCCATGCCAGTGAATGTGTATCTGCAGAATTATATTTGCAGATACGTTCTATTTTGCTCAAAAAATGCAAAATCTGCAGGCACTCAATACGTGCAATATTTTGTGAATTCCACTTTGGAAATAGAATCAGTCTGACCCAAGATCGGGACACAGAAGACTCTGACCTCACACCTTTACTGCATTGTCTGAGCTGAGATGTCACATTTTGCTCTGAAACCTTGAGTTATCTTGAGAAGGTGACAGACTAGAAGATGTCATGATACCTGCAACCCATTCGAAAAGATAAAAACTTAACAATCCCAGGTTTGTTCAATATATCATTTCAGTGGCAGGACACGGGAATGTTTTGCTATAAATTCTGTGTCTTATGATATTATTCTCCACAACCACCTGATGGAGGAGCAGCACTCCGAAAGCTACTGGTTCCAAAGAAGCCTGTTGGACAAAACCTGGCGTTGTGTGGTTTTTAACTTTGTCCAGATTAGGGTGGATTGGCCATGTTAAATTACCCATTGTGCCCAGAGATGTGCACATTAGGGTGGATCGGTCCTGCTAAATTACCCTTGGTGACCAGGGATGTGCAGGTTCGGGTGGATTGGTCATGCTAAATTACCCATAGTGACCAGGGATGTGCACATTAGGGTGGATTGGTCATGCTAAATTACCCCTAGTGCCCAGGGATGTGCAGGTTAGGGTAGATTGGCCATGCTCAATTACCCATAGTGCCCAGGGATGTGCAGGTTCGGGTAGATTGGCCATGCTCAATTACCCATAGTGCCCAGGGATGTGCAGGTTAGGGTGGATTGGCTATGCCAAATTCCGCATAGTATCCAGGGATGTGCAGGTTCGGTGTATTATTCAGGGTTAAATGTAGAGCAGTGGGGGTGAGGGAATGGGTTACCCTTGGGAGGGTCAGTGGGGCAGTGTGGCCTGCTTCCACACTGTGGGGATTCCCTGAAGGAAAAGGGATTCTCCTCCCCTTCTGCTGCAGGGCCGCGCAGGTGCAGTGAGGTAGCCCCGCTGTCCACCTCGCCCCGCCCCCTTCACTGCCACCTTCCTCCGCCCCTTTATAGACGTCAGAATGCGGAAGTGGCCCCGTCAGTTTGAGTGACACTCCCTCCCTCTGGGCATCTTCTCATCCTGGGAGGGCCGGAGAGACGGGAGGCGGGGAAGTCTGTTCCCTTGTTGCAACTGGAGTGAATCCAGGGAGGGAGCAGACTCCACAAACTCAGGTATGTGTCTTAGTTACCCGGGTGAGGAGGGACTGAAGGATAGAGATTGGGAAGGGGGAGGGCTGGATATCTTTTCTGTTTTGATGTTTAAAATGCACCCGATTCCCACCAGTAACTGCAACAGGTACAAGTACAGCACATGCAATATTCCTCATTGCAGCTTCAAGCCGGTTTTGCATCCTCTGTTCTTCCTCCACCTTGGCTCCAGCACATTCAGCTTCCTTCCCTCATTCCCATCCTCCCGCCCTGATGTTCCAAGCTGACCCGCAAAAGTTCCTCCAGTGTCTTTTGTGGGTTTTGAGAACTTTCTCAATCCTTTTAGTTGAGTAGATGAGTTGGGAATTTATGTTGTAGCTGCACCAGACACTGGTTAGGCCACTTTTGGAATGTTGTGTGCAGTTCTGGTCTCTCTGCTAGAGGAAGGATGTTGTGAAACCTGAAAGGGTTCAGAAAAGATTGACAAGGATGTTGTCAGGGTTTGAGCTGAACAGGGTTGGGCTGTTTTCCTTGGAGTGCGAGAGGCTGAGGGGTGACCCTACAGATTTCTATAAAATCATGAGGTGCATGGATAGGATAAAAAGACAAGGTGTTTTCCCTGGGATGGGGGAGTCCAGAACTACAGGTTTAGGGTGAGGGTGGGGGGAAGATTTAAAAGGGACCTTTGGGGCAATTCTTATATTGAGGGCAGTGCATCTAAGGAATGAGCTGCCAGAGGAAGTGGTGGAGACTGGTACAATTACAACATTTGAAAGGCATCTGGATGTATATATGACTAGGAAGGGTTTTACAGGGATATGGGCCAAGTGTTGGCAAATGGGACCAGATAGATTTCGGATATCTTGCCAGCATGGACGAGTTGGACCAAAGGGCCTGTTTCTGTGCTGTACATCTGATAGACAGTGGTCCTCAGAATTGTGTTCCCATTAAGCTCTCCCTTAACTCAATTGCAAGTGGTCTTGGTGACAGTATGAGATTCTGAAAAGAAAAAGGACTCCATAAATGCACAAGGATTCCGTCCCGGGTCCGTACATGGAGATGGGTATAGTTACTTATGCCGCATAAGGCCTGCTGTATCCCAGCCAGTGGAACGCAAGCTGTTTGTCTATACGGGCAGGAGGTATATGGCCCCTTTGTCTTACACGAGTGGGTGAGACAAGTCTCAAATAGGCAGGAGATGTTATGTAGAACATGAATAATTGCACGCCCATAGCTGGTACCATTAAAGCAATTCTCATACGACCCTGCAGTAGAGTTAAAAGATTTCAGCAAACAGTTGGCAGGAGGAAAACCTATCCTTAAACATTTTGACTAAAATGTTTAATTTTGAATAATATAACACATTTGCTGCACAATAGAAAATAGGCAGGGAGAGTAAGACAACTAAGAACGTTTGCCTGAACATCAGTGAACCTGTATAAACAGGACACCGAGTGATAACATTCACGGCTGTCCCTTTGTGAAATTAATAACAATGTTTGATTCTGACCTCAAAATGAAACTCGCTATCAATTGACTTCTCCCTTGAATTATTGTCCTTCACTATTATCTGTCTAGTTCAAAACATGCAGTGCTTTTGTTAACTTTTTTGTGTTTGTGACAGTATAGCCTTTGTAAACTTGTGGATAAAGATAGTCTGTTTGTGATAGTACAACAGAGTAGCCTGCCAGGGTTCTTGAAGGGAGAACAATGTCCTTCTCTCCTGGCTTATTAGAATCCAGTTAGCCTGGCTTATAGGTATCAGTGTTAGGTTGTACTAATAGCATCTCTGTTACATGAAGGGGATGATTAAAATTAAACTAAAACTGTCTGCAAGAGCTTTTTTTTAAAATTCCAGACTACCAAAGGTACGATCTCCGGGATGAGCCAAGAGAGGCTTACAAGTTCATAAGGAATTCCTTGGGCCATCTCAAATCTGTACTTTATCGAGAGTTCTTCATTACTATTACCAACAAAGTGCGGTCCATTGTCCGAGCGAATGCACACAGGTATACCGAAGCGGGGGAATCATTTCCTTCAGCAAAATCTTCACCACAGTCTCAGCAGTAGTGTTAGGAGGAGGGTAGACTTCAATCCACTTAGAAAAGACATCAACAATAAGCGAAACATATTTATAGCACTGACATTTCTGCAAATCAATGAAGTCCAGTTGAAGTGTCTCAAAGGGACCCTCCGGCAAGGGAGTTCTACCCGGAGTACAAGGCAAGCCTTTTCCGGGGTTATGTTCCTGACAAATAAGACACCGGCCACTAACCCTTTGAGCTCGTTGTTGGAGGTGGGGGATGCCACCAAGCCGTCAGGAGAAAGTCGGTGACCGAACGGGCACCACCGTGAGTTGCATAATGTACACAGTCAATAACCCATAGAGCAAGATCATCAGACATACAAGTTTAACCCACGGGAGGAGTCCAGAGTTGGAATTGTCCTCCTGCCTATCAGAGCCCCCCCATTGTCTAAATGCAGAAGTTGGACCATGAGCTTCTGAAGCTCCTGCTCCTCTCTCTCTCTGAATGAAGATTAAGCTTCACCCCAGACTACAATGCCCTTCCCCTGTCCAACATCTCTGAGCCCGGTACTCTCTTTTCTCACCCCCTTTTTCCAGAGTGGTGAAGGGAGGTGATTTGAAATTGGAGAACTTCGTGTTGATCCTCAGGGCTGCAGGCTGCCCGGGCAGAAGGCGGGTTGTTCCTCCAATTTGCAGTTTGCTTTGTTGTGACAATGGAAGAGGCCAAGGATGGTCATATTGGGAAGGGGAATTAAAATGGGTGGTGACTGGGAGGTCCAGTCGGCTTCTGTGGACCCAGCTGCGATGCTCGGCGAACCGTTGCCCAAGTTTATGCTCAGGGTCCCCCATGTCGAGAAGACCACCATTGGCAAACACATGGCAAATGGAGTGCCACAATGTAAAGTTACAGCCTTTATTGTGGGGGGGAAAGAAAAGCAGAAAGGAGGTGAATTTCCGATGCTGGAGATCAGAGTCGAAAAGTGTGGTGCTGGAAAAGTACAACTGGTCTGACAGCATCCAAGGAGCAGGAGAGTTGATGTTTCGGGCACCAGCCCTTCATCAGGAATGATGTATGGATGTGCAAAGGGGCCTCAGCGTCCTCCTACACCAGTCGCTGCCGGTTGTCAGACAGGTGCAGCAAGCAATCAGCAAGGCAAGTGGTGTATTAGCAAGAGGAATTCAGATCGGAAGTGGGGATGTCTCCCTGCAGTTAGGGGGTCATGGAATATATTCAAGGCTGAGTTCATCTGATTTTTGACCAACAAAGAAGTGGATGTTTGTGGGGGAAGGCAAGGAAATGATTTCAAGACCAGTACAGAATAGTTAGTCAGACAGCACAGAAACAGACCCTTCAGTCCAACTAGTCCATGCTGACTATATTCAGAAACTAAGCTAGTCCCACCTAGATTGGTCCATATCCCTCCGAACCTTTCCTATTCATGTACTTATCCAAATGTTAAGTTGGAGAACGAAGAGACCTTGGAGTGCAGGTTCATTGTTCCTCGAGAGCGGAGTCTTGGGAAGATAGTGAAGAAAGCGTTTGGGATGCTTCCCTTTATTGGTCAGAACATTGAGTAAAGGGGTTGGGAGGTCATGTTGCAGCTGTACAGGACATTGGTGAGACCACTTTTGGAATACTGCATTCAGTTCTGGTCTCCCTGCTAGAGGAAAGATGTTGTGAAACTTTGAAAGGAGTTGGAAAAGATTTACAAGGCTGTTGCCAGGGTTGGAGGGTTTGAGCTACAGGGGGAGGCTGACTGGCCAGGGATATTTTCCCTGGCGCATGAGAGGCTGACGTTTAGCAGGAAGGATAAATTATACAAGAGGGGCGGGTTGCACCTTAATAGGTGGGGGACCAGCATTCTGGCAGGTAGGTTGTCCACTGCAACACAGCTGCATTTAAACTAAATAGTGGGGGGGAGGGGACAAACCGGAAGTTTAAGAAGAAAGTTAGAACAAGAGAAGTCAAGAAAGACAACGGAATCAATGGAGCAGAAAACTCAAAAGAAAAGGATCATGCCGTAAGGTCAAGTGAAATAGGGATTGATGGGAAGGGTGAGGGGAGTAACAAATTAAAAATATGAATGCACGAAGCATTAGCAATAAGGTGGAGGAACTTGAGGCTCATTTGGAAATTGGCAGTTATGATGATGTGGGGATAACTGAGATGTGGCTTCAAGTGGACAGAGCCTGGGAAATGAATATTCCAAAGGTATACGTGCTATCGTAAGGACAGACTAACTGGCAGAGGGGGGTGGGGTGGCCCTGTTGGTAAGGAATGATATTCAGTCCCTTGCATGGGGGGACCTAGAATCAGGGGTTGGAGAGTCAGTATGGCTCGAACTGAGAAATTCTAAGGGTAGAAAGACCCTAACGGGAGTTATCTACAGGCCCCCAAACAGTAGCCTGGATGTAGTGTGTAAGTTGAATAAGGAGCTGAAATTGGCCTGTCGCAAAGATATTAGTACATTGTTATGGGGGGGGATTTCAACATGCAGGTAGACTGGGAGAATCAGGATGGTACTGGACCCCAAGAAAGGGAGTTTGTGGAGTGTCTCCGAGATGGATTCTTAGAACAGCTTGTGCTGGAGCCTACCAGATGTTGTGCAACAAACCGGATTTGATCAGGAACCCCGAAGTAAAAGAGGCATTAGGAGGTAGTGACCACAATACAATAAACTTTAATCTGCAGTTTGAAAGGGAGAGGGTAGAATCGGAAGTGACAATATTTCAGTTGAATAAGGGAAACTATGGAGGTATGAGCGAGGAGCTGGCCAATGTTCAATGGTGCAATCCCCTGACAGGGATGGCAGTGGAGGAACAATGGCAGGTATCTCTGGGTATAATGCAGAAGATGCAGGACCAGTTCATTCCAGAAAGGAAGAAAGATCCGAAGGAGAGGCAGGGGTGGCTGTGGCTGATGAGGGAAGTTAAGGACCATATAAAGACAAAAGGGAAAAAGTATAACATAGCAAAGATGAGTGGGAAATCGGAGGACTGGGAAGCTTTTAAAGAACAACAGAGGATAACTAAAAAGGAAATATGCAAAGAACAAATCAGGTACGAAGGTAAACTGGCCAAAATTGTAAAGGAGGATAGTAAAGGCTTTTTTTAGGTGTGTGAAAAGAAAAAAAAATGATTAAGACTAAAATTGGGCCCTTGAAGACAGAAACGAGTGAATTTATTACGAGGGACAAAGAAATGGCAGAAGAGTTGAATTGGTACTTTGCTCGTGTCTTCCCCAGTGAAGACAGATCTAATCTCCCAGATGTAATAGTGGCTGAAGGACCTGAACTGAAGGGAATTTGAATTAGGCAGGAAATGGTGCTGGAGAGACTGTTCGGTCTGAAGGCCGATATGACCCCGGGACCTGATAGTCTGCATCCCAGGGTACTGAAGGAGGTGGCTCTAGAAATCGTGGATGCATTGGTGATCATTTTCCAATGTTCTATAAATTCAGGATCAGTTCCTGCAGATTGGAGGGTGGCTAATGTTGTCCCACTTTTTAAGAAAGGAGGGAGAGAGAAAACAGAGGATTATAGACCAGTTAGTGGTGGGAAAAATGCTGAAGTCAATTATAAAGGACGAAATTACGACACATCTGGATAGCAGTAACAGGATAGGTCAGAGTCAGCATGGATTTATGAAGGGGAAATCATGCTTGACTAATCTTCTGGAATTTTTTGAGGATGTAACTCTGAAGGTGGACAAGGGAGATCCAGTGGATGTAGTATACCTGGACTTTCAGAAAGCCTTTGATAAAGTCCCACTTAGGAGGTTAGTGAGCAAAATTAGGGCACATGGTATTGAGGGCAAAATACTGACATGGATTAAAAATTGGTTGGCTGACAGGAAACAAAGAGTAGTGATAAACGGCTCCCTTACGAAATGGCAGGCGGTGACCAGTGGGGTACCGCAGGGATCAGTGCTGGGACCGCAGCTTTTTACAATGTACATTAACGATATAGATGAAGGTATTAAAAGTAATATTAGCAAATTTGCTGATGACACAAAGCTGGGTGGCAGGGTGAAATGTGAGGAGGATGTTAGGAGAATACAGGGTGACCTGGATAGGCTCGGTGAGTGGATAGATGCATGGCAGATGCTGTTTAATGTGGATAAATGTGTGGTTATCCATTTTGGTGGCAAGAACAGGAAGGCAGATTGCTACCTAAATGGAGTCAAGTTAGGTAAAGGGGATCTAGGTGTTCTTGTACATCAGTCAATGAAAGTAAGCATGCAGGTACAGCAGGCAGTGAAGAAAGCTAATAGCATGCTGGCTTTCATAACAAGAGGAATTGAGGATAGAAGCAAAGAGGTCCTTCTGCAGCTGTACAGGGCCCTGGTGAGACTGCACCTGGAGTACTGTGTGCAGTTTTGGTCTCCAAATTTTGAGGAAAGACAATCTGGCTATTGAGGGAATGCAACATAGGTTCACAAAGTCAATTCCCAGAATGGCGGGACTATCTTACGCTGAAAGATTGGAGCGACTGGGCTTGTGTACCCTTGAGTTTGGAAGGCTGAGAGGGGATCTGATTGAGACGTATAAGATTATTAAAGGATTGGACACTCGGGAGGCAGGAAGCATGTTTCTGCTGATGGGGGAGTGCCGAACCAGAGGACACAGTTTAAAAACAAGGGGTAGGCCATTTAGAACAGAGTTGAGGAGAAACTTCTTCACCCAGTGAGTGGTGGGTGTATGGAATGCTCTGTCCCAGAGGGCAGTGGAGGCCAAGTCTCTGGATACTTTCAAGAAAGAGTTGGATAGAGCTCTTAAGGATAGTGGGATCAAGGGTTATGGGGATAAGGCAGGAACAGGATACTGATTGTGGATGATCAGCCATGGTGGTGCTGGCTCGAAGGGCAGAATGGCCTACTCATGCACCGATTGTCTATTGTCTGATGGATGTTCATAAGGGGCATGGATTGGGTGAATATCCAAGGTCTTTTCCCCTGGGTATGGGAGTCCAGAACTAGAGGGCATATGTTTGAGCTGAGAGGGGAATGATTTAAAAGGGACCTGAGGGGCAGACCTGCTCACTCTCCGCAGTATCCCAGTGTTGGGAAAGATATTCACTTTCAGGTGGATTTTTCTTGATGTCAGTCTTGACAGTTTTTGCTTTTCTGCCCCTGTAAGATCCTGAATCAGCATCTTCAGGGGAGTTAGTTAGAGCGGAGTGAGAACAGAGGGGGATGGTGCTTTCAGTTTTGTGGAATTAGAAAAGAAAAGAATATTCCGCAGAAAGTAGAATTCCTAGTTCTGAATTTCTACCCTGCACTGACAATGATCACTTTTGTAATCTCTTTTTAACAGAGTATTGGACGATCTGAAGACAGAAGTTTCAAAATCAACAGATTGAAGGGCTCTCCATTGTCTGCAGTCCTCACTTTGACATCAATGTCTGACAGTCACTCAATCCATCGGGACGACAACAATTTTCCAACTGTGATTGTGTGAGAAGGAGCAAAGCTTTTTGGTTCCTGTTTGAGGATGTTTTCAGCGTCAGTGGGACTGGATGAGAGACCCCACTGTTGCAGTGCACTGAGTGTGGAGCCTGAAACAGTTATACGGCCTGGGAAGAGGAATTCACGGTGGGGAGGGGCTCCACACGCGGTTGTGTGTAACTGAAGCTTCGGCCATGGAGAGACCCGAGGAATCCTGCCCCGTGGAGAAACCGTGGAAGTGTGGCGACTGCGGGAAAGGTTTCCATGTCCCGTCTGTCCTGGAGACTCATCGGCGCAGCCACACCGGGGAGAAGCCGTTCTCCTGCTGTGTCTGCGGGAAGGCCTTCAGCGATTCCTCCACCCTGCTGAGGCACCAGCGGATTCACACCAGGGAGAGGCCCTTCAGCTGCCCCGAGTGCGGGAAGGCCTTCAGCGATTCCTCCGCCCTGCTGACCCACCGGCGGGTCCACGCGGGGGGGAGGCTGTTCAGATGTTCCAAGTGCGGGAAGGCCTTTACCCAGGCCTCTGCCCTGCTGAGGCACCAGTGGGTCCACACGGGGGAGAGGCCGTTCCCCTGCCCCGAGTGCGGGAAGGCCTTCAGCAATTCCTCCAACCTGCTGAGCCACCGGCGGGTCCACACGGGGGAGAGGCCGTTCCCCTGTCCTGTCTGCGGGAAGGCCTTCAGCAGTTCCTCCAACCTGCTGACCCACCGGCGGGTCCACACGGGGGAGAGGCCCTTCAGCTGCCCCAAGTGCAGGAAGACCTTTACCCAGGCCTCCAACCTGCTGAGGCACCACCAGGTCCACATGGGGGGGAGAGGCCCTTCAGCTGCCCCGAGTGTGGGGAGGGGTTCAGTCAGGTGAGCTGCCTGCGGAGGCACGAGCAGCTCCACTAGGGGGAGAGGCCCTTCAGGGGCCCCCCGGTGCAGGAAGGGGTTCACCTGCTCGATTAAGCTGCTGACCCACCAGTGGCTCCACACCGGGGAGAGGCCGTTCACCTACTCTCTCAATGCAGGAAGGGCTTCACCTGCTCCTCCCAACTGTGGACGCACTGAAGCAGCCACAGCCGAGTGCCATTATCAACTGGACTATTGACCCAGTTTCGGGGCTGCTGGGTTCGAATCCGGCCGCGGCAGATGGCGGAATTGGAATTTGTTCAGAAACTGGAGTTCAGAATCTAACGATGAAACCATTTTTTGTGTGTGGGGGGGGAGGGGGTGGGTGAGCAAAATCCCCTATCTGATTCACTCACATCCTTTTTAGGGGAGGAAACTGCCGTTGTGGGAAAGGATTCACTCAGTCGTTCCAGCTGCATCCTTTACCCAGGCTGGCCTTCACGTGACTCCAGACCCACAGCAGTGTGGTTGACTCGACACTGCCCATCCAACTTACTTGGAATACAGGATACGGGTTGAAATTACTGAGTGAGGCAACATTTCCCACAGGTTAAGGCTGTACCAAGGATCCAATTACAAAGGGACAACTTGGTGGTGACCAATACTAAGGAAAGGGTGGTTGTTGGGGGGAGGTGTGCGCACTTCAGTCTTGAGCTGTTTGAAAAGTAGCTACTTTTTCTCTGCCTTTTTTGCTGGGGGGGATCTGAAGCTGTAACAAAGTTGGATCGCAATAAAGGTTACCTGAACTTACCACCGGGCTCAGACTCTCATTGAAGGCTTTGAGCTCCAAGAGGTTTTAGTTTTAAAGCTGCTCATTTCTTTCAGCCTCCTGCGTTGAGTTTCCAATGTCGTGTATCAGATGGAGCAGTGAATGAGGAGCTAGTATCATTAGAAATTGTAAATTTTTCAAGAGTGCAGGTACTGCGTCATTTCATCAGCTTTGTAAAGTTTCCTGGCAGCACTGGGACGTTTGGACTGTGTTCACCAGATGTGGAGGTGCCGGTTTTAGACTGGGATGGATAAAATTTAAAACTCTCACAACACCAAGTTTATTTGAAAGCACCAGCTTTTGGAGTGCTGCTCCTTCATTGGGTAGCTGTGGAGCAGGATCGAAAGACATTACATTTTATAGCAAAAGATCACTGTCTTAGATATATTGATCAAACCTAAATTGCTGTTAAGTCTTTCATCTTTTAGAACGGGTTGCAGGTTTCAGTTTGTTCGAATGTAAATCATTGAACATCTTTCAAGTCATGTTCTTGAGATGATTTAAGGTTTTTATTTTTTTTTAAAAAGTCACATCTCAGCTCAGACAATGCCTTAAAGGTGTGAGGTTCGAGTCTGTCAGAACCAGTCTGATTCAAGGTTGGGATCCTATTTCCCAAAGTAGGAATTTATAAAATATTACATGGATTGACTGCCTGCAGACTCTGCGCTTTTTTGAGCAAAATTGAATATATCTGCAAATATAATTCTGCCAATACAAATTCACCCCATAGTTTGTGTGTGTGGGTGTGGGTGTGCGTGCATGTTTGGTACAGTGTGAGTGTGATGGAATATAAGTCTGTGAGAGGCTTGGTGTATGTGTGTATGAGACAGGTATTAACGCAAGGGTTTATGTTTTACTAAAACAAGGAAGTGCAGTTAGTTGTGGGACCCCGGGTCATCTTGTAAAAGAGAGAGACATAGAGTCATAGAGATATACAGCATGGAAACAGACCCTTTGGTCCAATCTATCCACACCGACCAGATATCCCAACCCAATCTAGTCCCACCTGCCAGCACCCGGCCCTTATCTCTCCAAACCTGAGTCATGGGGTGGGGCGGGGGTTAGGTACATAGTTCTTTGAAAGTTATATCACTGGTAGACAGTGGTTTAGAGTACTGGGTACAGTTCTGGTGGCCCTGTAATAGGAAGAAGACTATTAGAGAGGGTTTGGTAAAGATTTACCAGGACATTGCCAGGACTGAATACCAAAGAGTTCTTCCTTCACGTCGGGGAGCTCAAAACTAGGGGGCATATTCTTTCAAGGTGAGGGGAGAGAGATTTAAAAGGAACGCGAGGGGCAACGTTTTGACAGAGGGTGGTTTGTGTGTGGAATGAACTTGCTGAGGAAGTGGTAGATGCAGGTACAATTACAACATTTAAATGACATTCAGATGGGTGCATGAATAGAAAGGTTTAGAGGGATATGGACGAAATGCAGGCAAGTGGGACTAGTTTAGTTTGGGAAACCTGGTCAGCATGGACGAGTTGGACTGAAGGGTCTGTTTCTGTGCTGTATGCCTCTACGAACCGGAAGCGATCTTATTGAAACCAGTAGAATTCTGAAAGCGGCTTGACAAGATAGATACCGATAAAATGCTCCTTTTTTTGGGGGGGAGAGTCATAGAATCCCGACAATGTGGAAGCAGGCCATTCAGCCCATCTATTCCACATTCTGAAAAGCATCTCACCCATACCCACCCCCTTACTCTGTATTTCCCATGGCTCATCCACCCTAACCTGCACATCCAGGGCACTATGGGTAATTTGGCATAGCCAATCCACCCTAACGTACCACTCCCAGGGCAGTATGGGTAATTTAGCATAGCCATTCCACCCCACCCTGCCCATCCCAGGGCACTATGGGTAATTTAAAGCAGAGCCATTCCACCCTAACCTGCACATCCAGGGCACTATGGGTAATTTAGCATGGCCAATCCACCCTAACCTGCCCATCCCAGGGCACTGTGGGTAATTTAGCATGGCCAATCCACCCTAACCTGCCCATCCCAGGGCACTGTGGGTAATTTAGCATAGGTAAAAACAATGACTGGAGATGCTGAAAATCAAATACTGGATTCGTGTGCTGGAAGAGCACAGCAGTTCAGGCAGCATCCAACGAGCAGCGAAATCAACGTTTCGGGCAAAAGCCCTTCATCAGGAATAAAGGCAGTGAGCCTGCAGCATGGAGAGATAAGCTAGAGGAGGGTGGGGGTTGGGAGAGAGTAGCATAGAGTACAATGGGTGAGTGGGGGAGGAGATGAAGGTGATAGGTCAAAGAGAAGAGGGTGGAGTGGAGAGGTGGAAAAGAAGATAGGCAGGTCGGACAAGTCAAGGAGACAGTAAGTGAGCTGGAAGTTTGAAACTAGGATGAGGTGGGGGAAGGGGAAATGAGGAAGCTGTTGAAGTCCACATTGATGCCCTGGGGTTGAAGTGTTCCGAGGCGGAAGATGAGGCGTTCTTCCTCCAGGCGTCTGGTGGTGAGGGAGCGGCGGTGAAGGAGGCCCAGGACCTCCATGTCCTCGGCAGAGTGGGAGGGGGAGTTGAAATGTTGGGCCACGGGGCGGTTTGGTTGATTGGTGCGGGTGTCTCGGAGATGTTCCCTAAAGCGCTCTGCTAGGAGGCGCCCAGTCTCCCCAATGTAGAGGAGACCACATCGGGAGCAACGGATACAATAAATGATATTGGTGGATGTGCAGGTGAAACTTTGATGGATGTGGAAGGCTCCTTTAGGGCCTTGGATAGAGGTGAGGGAGGAGGTGTGGGCACAGGTTTTACAGTTCCTGCGGTGGCAGGGAAAAGTGCCAGAATGGGAGGGTGGGTCGTAGGGGGGTGTGGACCTGACCAGGTAGTCACGGAGGGAACAGTCTTTGCGGAAGGCGGAAAGGGGTGGGGAGGGAAATATATCCCTGGTGGTGGGGTCTTTTTGGAGGTGGCGGAAATGTCGGTGGATGATTTTGTTGATGCGAAGGTTTGTAAGGGTGGAAGGTGAGCACCAGGGGCGTTCTGTCCTTGTTACGGTTGGAGGGGTGGGGTCTGAGGGCGGAGATGCGGGATGTGGACGAGATGCGTTGGAGGGCATCTTTAACCACATGGGAAGGGAAATTGCGGTCTCTAAAGAAGGAGGCCATCTGGTGTTTTTTTTTGTAGGGTGGAAGGTGAGCACCAGGGGCGTTCTGTCCTTGTTACGGGCGCCTCCTAGCAGAGCGCTTTAGGGAACATCTCCGAGACACCCGCACCAATCAACCAAACCGCCCCGTGGCCCAACATTTCAACTCCCCCTCCCACTCTGCCGAGGACATGGAGGTCCTGGGCCTCTTTCACCGCCACTCCCTCACCACCAGACGCCTGGAGGAAGAACGCCTCATCTTCCGCTTCGGAACACTTCAACCCCAGGGCATCAATGTGTAATTTAGCATAGCCAATCCACCCTAACCTGTCCATCCCAGGGCACTATGGGTAATTTAGCATAGCCAATCCACCCTAACCTGTCCATCCCAGGGCACTATGGGTAATTTAGCATAGCCAATCCACCCTAACCTGTCCATCCCAGGGCACTATGGGTAATTTAGCATAGCCAATCCACCCTAACCTGCACATCCCAGGGCACTATGGGTAATTTAGCATAACCAATCTGCCCATCCCAGGGCACTATGGGTAATTTAGCATAACCAATCGGCCTATCCCAGGGCACAATGGGTAATTTAGCATAGCGAATCTACCTTAATTTATAAATTAGATTAGTCCACAAGGGTGAAAAGTACAAGGAATTAAAAACAAACAGTGATGGTAAAAATCACAAGCCCAGTGACGGGTGTCTGCCCCCCGGGGCCCGCACGGCGCCATTTTCCTAACGGCCGCCCTCCCGCCGCTTCCTCGCTCGAGCGACTTCTCCTCCCAACCGCCTTCGACCCCGCGTGACGTCTGCACGTGGGGGATGGGCGGGGCCAAGGGGGGGGCGGGGGAGGGATGGGCGGGGCCGGGGGAGCCTCACCGTCACCAAGCAACAGCGTCACCAATGGACCAACAATCGAAACTGGATCCTCATGTCCCCAAACCTGAAACGATACATGGTGTGTCTGAATGTGCGCCGCATCGTAACAAAAGGTGATGACAGATATTAACTTTCAGGGGGAGGTATCCAAAATGCAGAGAGATGTCAGTCTTGATGTTTTTGCTTTTCTGCCCCAGTAAGATCCTGAATCAGCACCTTCAGAGGAATTAGAGCGGGGTGAGAACACAGGGGGAGAGAGAGAGTGGGATGGTGCACTGAGTGTGGAGACTGAAACAGCTATACGGCCTGGGAAGAGGAATTCAAGGTGGGGAGAGGCTCCTCACGCGTTTGTGTGCGGCTGAAGCGTTGGCCGTGGGGAAACCGTGGAAGTGTGGCGACTGTGGGAAAGGCTTCCGTGTCCCGTCTGCCCTGGAGACTCATCGGTGCAGTCACACCGGGGAGAGGCCGTTCCCCTGCACCGACTGCGGGAAGGCCTTCAGACGTTCCTTCCACCTGCTGACCCACCAGCGGATCCACACTGGGGACAGGTCCTTCAGCTGCACTGTGTGCGGGAAGGCCTTCAGCAAGTCCTCCAGCTTGCTGACCCACCAGCGGGTCCACACAGGGGAGAGGGCATTCCCCTGCCCCGAGTGCGGGATGGCCTTTACCCAGGCCTCCAATCTGCTGAGGCACCGATGGGTCCACAGATGGGAGAGGCCCTTCAGCTGCCCTGAATGCGGGAAGGCCTTCACCCGCTCCTCCTACCTGCGGAGCCACCAGCGAGTTCACGTACCATCGCAGGGGGATTGAAGAAATGACAGCCGAGTGCCATTATTGACTGGGCTATCAAACCAATTCTGGGGATTCCCGGGTTTGAATCCCGCCGCGGCAGCTAGTGGAATTGGAATATGGTCAGAAATCTGGAGTGAAACCGTTGTTGGTGGGGTTGGGGGTGGAAGAAATCCCCATCTGATCCACTCAGCTCCTTTTTAGGGAAGGAAACTGTCGTTGTGGGAGAGGATTCACTCAGACATCCCAGCTGTCTCCTTTACCTAGTCTGGTCGACCTGTGACTCCAGACCCACAGCAGTGCAGCTGACTCTACACTGCCCATCCAACTTACTTGGATACAGGATACAGGTTGAAGTTCCTGAGTGAGGCAATACTTTTTCCGGGTGAAGGCTCTAGCAAGGATCCAATTACAAAGGGACAACTTGGTGGTGACCAATAATGAAGAAAGTGAGGGGTTGGAGGGAGTGTTGTTTTTTTTAAAAAATTGCTACTTTTTCTATGCCTTTCTGTTGCGAGATTCTGAAGCTGTAACAAAGTTGGGTCACAATAAAGATTACCTGAACTTCACACCAAGCTCAGACTCTCAATGAGAGCTTTGAACTCAACAGTTTTTGTTTTAAAACTGCTCATTTCTTGCAGGCAAAAGTGAAAACTGCTGATGCTGGAGATCAGAGTCAAGATTAGTGTGGTGCTGGCAAAGTACAGCAGGTCAGGCAACGTTGATGTTCCTGCTCCTCGGATGCTGCCTGACCTGTTGTGCTGATTTCTGACAGTCTCCTGTACTATGTTTCCAATGTTGTGTATCGGTTGCAGCAGTGAATGAGTAGCCAGTATTGTTAGAAATTGTAAAGTTTTCAGGAGTGCAGGTACTCCATCATCCCATTGTCATTGTCCAGTTTCCTGGCAGCACTGGGAGGTGTGGGCTGTGTCCACTGGAAACGATGTGGATGTGCCGGTGTTGGACTGGGGTGGAGAAAGTTAAAAATCACACAACACCAGGTTATAGTCCAACAGGCTTATTTGTAAGCATTAGCTTTCGGAGCGGTGCCCCTTCATCAGGTAGCTGTGAAGCAAGGTCATAAGACACAGAATTTATAGCAAAAGATCACGCTGTCATGCAACAGAGAGGACATATTGAACAAATCTAGATTGCAGATTAATCTTTCATCTTTTACCATGGATTGCAGGTTTCAGTTCATTAATATGTAATTCCCCCGAACTACTTTTAATTCACCTTCTTGAGATGATGTAAGGTTTTATAAAAATGGGTGACATCTCAGCTCAGATACTGCACAAAAGTGTCTGTGTCCCAATCTTGAATCAGACTGGTTCTATTAATCAAAGTAGGAATTTATAAAATATTACATGGATTGACGGCCTGCAGTTTGTGTGCTTTTTGAGCAAAATTGAATATATCTGCAAATATAATTCTGCAAATGGAAATTCACCCCATTGACTTATGTGTGATTGTATCTGCACGAGTGTGTGTGTGCGTGCATGCTAATGAACTGTGTGTGAGGTGGAGTATAAGCCTGTGAGATGGGGTGAGTGTTAGGGTGTGTGTGTGTCTGAGAGAGCGACAGGTAAAGGCAAGGGGTTGCATGTTGCTAAAACAAGGAAGGGCAGGACTTGTACAGTTAATGGTAGGGTCCTGCATCATGTTGTAGAACAGATTCATGGGGGGGGGGGGGGGGAATGTGGAGGGGTTCAGGTACATAAAGTTAAAAATCTCTCAACACCAGGTCATCGTCCAACTGGTTTATTTGGAAGCTCATTTGCAAGCATTAGCTTTTGGAGCACTGCTCCTTCATGGGGTGTTTGTGGAACAGGATCATAAGACACAACCACCTGATGAAGGAGCAGTACTCCAAAAGCTAATGCTTCCAAATGAGCCTGTTGGAGTATCAGCTGGTGTGGTGTGAATTTTAACTTCATCCACCCCAGTCCAACACCGGCATCTCCAAGTCGGGGACATAGTTCTTTGGAAGTTGCATCATTGGTGGACAGGGTGGTGAAAGAGGCGTTTAGCACACTCTCCTTCATTGTTCACACCGTTCAGTGCAGGAGTTGGGGCATCACGTTGAGGTTGGACAGGATATTGGTGAGACCATGTGTAGAGGACTGAGTACACTTCTGGTCGCCCTATCGACAATCACTGCACACAAGGCACACGCCTCGCGACTTTCTTTTGGTGGACCAATCAGGAGCGCTGGAGGACCGGAAGGTGACTGGTCCTCCTGCCAATCAGAGCCTTCCTATGGTCTGAATGCGTAAGCTGCTGCTCTGTGTCTCTGAATGGAGATTGAGTTTGTTCCAGACTCCCTTCTTACTTCTGCTCATCTAATCGTTTTACCACATCTGTCTGTGGCGTGCAACCCTCCCCCATCGATAGCTGGGTCTTATTACTTTTGCTGATGCAAGACAGGATCTTATTTGGTTATCTTGTTCATACTAACTCCCTATGTGCGTGGTAAAAACAATGACTGCAGATGCTGGAAACCAGATTCTGGATTAGTGGTGCTGGAAGAGCACAGCAGTTCAGGCAGCATCCAAGTAGCTTCGAAATCGACGTTTCGGGCAAAAGCCCTTCATCCAGAATCTCTATGTGTGTGATCATTGCTACTGTCATCTCAAATACATCTGCTTCTACCAGTCGACCACCCCCCTTTTCAGTCAGTTATTTCTTGGAATATACCCTCATGATTCTGCCTTGCGATTTTTGCAGAAGCAAGATGCAGCTACTTGTAACTGCTTGCAAGCATATCTAGCTTAACATATTCCCGCCCAGCACGGACGAGTTGGGCCGGAAGGACTGTTTCTGTGCCGTAATACTGGAATTGTCTTTGGTGAATGCAGAAGTGTGGTTGGACTTTCAGAGCAGCTTTCCAAGATGTTGCGCCCTTACTGGGAGCAAAAGAATTTACAATGAAGTCTTTAGTTTGTGAGACAGCAACCGAGTGAGTGAGTACATCTGAGAGTTTGGTGGCAAGTGGGAATTCATTGCACTGTGGGGATGAAGCCCTACCCTATCCAGTCATTTCTGCTGGTGGATGAGACCAGGCCTCAAGTTGAGGGGAGTAGATTTAGGACAGAGATGAGGCGGAACTGCTTTTCCCAAAGAGCAGTCAATCGATGGAATTCTCTGCCCAATGAAGCAGTAGCAGCATCTTCATTAAGTATATTCAAAACACAGTTGGATGGGTATTTGCATGGTATGGGACTTAAGGGTAGTTGGGACAATGCAGGGAGGAGGATCTCAGACAACGGTTATATCAGCCATGATCATAATGAATGGTGGAGCAGGTTCGATGGGCCAAATGGCCAACTCTTACTTCTTTTACTATGAAACTATTACCCTGCATTTCCCATGGCTAACCCACCTAATCTACACATCTCTGGATATTATGGGCAATTTAGCATGGCCAATCAGCAATGTACTGATGTGGAAAATGACCATCAGAGAATGATAGAAAGGGACAAGGTGAGTAAATGTACCAGCAATCAAAACTGGATTCTGAAGATCACAAAAACTTGAAACTAAAAACGATGTTTCTGAATGTGTGGTGCATTGTAACAAAATTGACTGCACACATTGAAGAGAATAATTATGATCTGAGACTCCTTCCAGAGGCATGGCTTCAGGATGACAAGGATTGGATCCTGAATATCGAGGTGGTAGTCAAATGGGAAGCTAGGTGAAGGTAGAGGGTTGACGCTGCTCATCAAAGCACTAATCACAGGGAAGTCTGGTGTCAGCTTGGATTCAGGTCCTGATTTCTCTCTCCTCTGATGTCCCTGTTCTCACAGAGTAAGATATTGGTCTGTTCTCTGCTCTTCTGGATTTATACTGAAGCCTTGATCCCCCCCCCACCCCTACACCTTCTGGAACAATAAAACGTTCAGTCAATCAAGACCCAAGCCACAGTCTCCCAGCCTGTCAACCATCCAGACACAGAGTGTAGTCCTAGCCAGGAATCAAACAAGAAAAACAGAACAAAATTAGAAATAAATAAATGCTCGTGCTTAATGTTTGTTCATGAGGAAGTAAACCAGAAATAGGGCTCTCCCACGATTCTTATAGTGCCCCTCTTGAGGCACTCTCTCACCCTAACATCTAACTATTCATACCCAGCTATGATTTACAACAATATTTACACCAGCAGAATTAAAGCATCTGTTATAAGTAGACATCGGGATATACAGCACGAAATAGACTTTTCTCTGTCTCATTCACACACATATACACATATACATCCATGGGGGTGAATTTATATTTGCAGATACATTCGATTTTTCTCAAAAAATGCACAATATACAGGCAGTCAATCCATGTAATATTTTGTAAATTCCCCTTTGGAAATATAACCAGTCTGACTCAAGATTGTGATAGAGACAGACCCTGATTTCACACCTTTAATGCATTGTCAGAGCTGAGATGTCACCTTTTCTTATAAAACTTTGAGTTATCTCAAGAAAATGTCTCTCAGGAAATTCCGGGATTTACAAATGAATGATACTAAAAGATGAAAGACTTAACTATCCAGGGTTTGTCAACATATGATTTCAGTGCACTGTAAAGTTTTTCCATCCATTCTGTGTCTTATGATTTTATTCTCCACAATCACCTGATGAAGGAGCCACGCTCCGAGTGCTAGTCATAGAGATGTACAGCATGGAAACAAACCCTTCGGTCCAACCCGCCCACGCCGACCAGATATCCCAACCCAATCTAATCCCACCTGCCAGCACCCGGCCCATATCCCTCCAAACCCTTCCTATTCATATATCCATCCAAATGCCTCTTAAACGTTGCAATTGTACCCACCTCCACCACTTCCTCTGGCAGTTCATTCCATATATGCATAACCCTCTGCATGAAAAGTTGTCCCTTGGGTTCCTTTTAAATCTTTCCCTTCTCACCTTAAACCTATGCCTTCTAGTTTTTGACTCCCCCACCCTGGGGGGAAAAGACCTAGGCTATTTGCCCTATCTATGCCCCTCACAATTTTATAAACCTCTCTAAGGTCACCCCTCAGGCTCTGATGCTCCAGGGTAAAATAAATGCCCCAGCCCCCCTCTCAGTCTGTTCCAAAGTCAGTTCACTGGGACACATACACTCATTCTGTGTAACCAGTTAAAGCTCAGTTCACTGGTGTGTTCCTCTCCGAATGCTCCTCTGCTCACACTGATGTCCAGTACCTTTTGAAGCAGGTCAAATGGATTTCTCTTTCCAGACTCAACCCCCCCAACGATATTCAGTGACCCTGTCAGATCTTGTTATGGAATTTCTTCCAAGATTTCTGTCTGCAGATCCTCCCCTTCTGATACCCCGTTAGCAAAGTTGAAACAAGTCATCACTGTCTGTACCGAATAGAAATTCTGATTATATTGTATGTGTCTGTGTGTTTAAAGTACTAACCCAGTAACATACAAACGGTATTATTGATTTAAAATACACAGGAGACGTGAGGAGGGAGGTATCAGGACCTGACACACTCTGAACCCTGACAGGGTGTTCCAAAATATTTCAAAATAAAGAGGATGGCCATAGAGCTGTACAGCACAGAAACAGTCCATCTCGTCCATGCTGACTAGATATCCGAAATTAATCTATCCTATTTACCAGCACTTGGCCCATATTCCTCTAAAGGATGTGGAAGGCTCCTTTAGGGCCTTGGATAGAGGTGAGGGAGGAGGTGTGGGTACAGGTTTTACAGTTTCTGCGGTGGCAGGGGAAAGTGCCAGAATGGTAGGGTGGGTCGTAGGGGGCTGTGGACCTGTCCAGGTAGTCACGAAGGGAACGGTCTTTGCGGATTCCTGATGAAGGGCTTTTGACCGAAATGTCGATTTCGCTGCTCGTTGGATGCTGCCTGAACTGCAGTGCTCTTCCAGCACCACTAATCCAGAATCTGGTTTCCAGCATCTGCAGCTATTGTTTTTACCCCATATTCCTCTAAACCCTACCTATTCACATACCCATCCAGCTGCCTTTTAAAAATTGTATTTGTGCCAACTTCCACCACTTCCTCAAGCAGCTCCTTGCACACACGCACCACCCTCTGTTTGAAAAAGTACAAATCTATGCCTTCCTCATCCCCCATTTTACCTGTACTGATACCTTCAGGGATCTCTGAACTTGGACAGCAAGGACCCTTTGTTCCTCTGCACTCTGTAGGGATCTACTATTTATTGCTTACTTCCTTCCCTTATTAGATTTCCCAAACTGCCTGGAGATTAAATTCCACAGTTCTGCCCCATTTACGAGCTGATAGATATCAGAGTGTAGCCGGAGACCATCCTCCTCCCTATGAACAATCCCACCTTTCCAGCATTTACTCCTGGACAGAGGGGACAGCATTGTCTCCAGCTGAGCAGTGTGTTTGTTAGCTTATCAGCATGTCCAACTATATTGATCAAAAGTACCTCACGCTACCTACACAATAAACCATGATGTTAGTTCCCATTATCTCTTAGTTGCGCCCTTACAGTTTTTCCTCCATTCTACTTAATGTTATTCTAATGTCACGGTTAGAGGTTTAGTGTCAGCATTCCAGACCCTACTTAATATTTTCCTAATGTCATGATTAGATATTTATTATCAATAGTCTCAAGCAGGCTGACTCTACCAATCATTAATTAGATATTTAATGTCATGTCCCAAATATTTATTGTCCCAATCCTGTCAATCATATTTAGCAGGTGAGGCTAACTTTACTGCCTGTTATCTCATCTTGCCATAGTGACCTTTCAGCCTCAACCTTACTCTGCTAATTGGTGTAAGAGCTTTCCACTATCCTTTGCAACAAACTGGCAGTGGTCTCCATGCTCTAACCCTTCCCATGGTTTCATGCTCTTTATTTTCCATACTATCTAAAAATAGACTCAGGGTTGTAGAGCACAGAAACAAACCCTTCGGTCCACACCGACCAGATATCCTAAATTAATCTAGTGACCCATTTGCCAGCATTTGCCCCCTACCCCTCTGAATCTTTCCTATTCATATCCGCATCCAGATGCATTTTAAATAATGTAATTGTACCAGCCTCCACCACTTCCTCTGGCAGCTCATTCCATATCCATACCTCATCCTCTGCGTGAAAAGATCGCCCCTAAGGACCCCCAGAAATCTTTCCCCTCTCACCCTAAACCTATGCCCTCCAGTTCTGGTCTTGGGGGTCTTGCCCCCACAATAAGGGGAAAAAACATACAAAAATTGAGCAGCCAGACAAAATGCAAAAGGAATAAAATATCGAGCCATAAGGGAAAAAAAAATTGTGTCTCTATCTGTTTTCCCCCATTGGTATTTGGACCCTTTCGATCTGTCAGTAACACCAATATCCCCGGAGCAGACTGGGCAAAACACTGGGCATGCTCATCGCTGTACGCGAAAAAAAACGGCGCGAGACCTTCTTTTGATTGACCAATAGGCAGCATTGGAGGACTGGAAGGAGACTGGTCCTCCTGCCAATCAGAGCCAGCCCATTGTCTGAATGCGGAAGTTGGACCATGAACTTCTCAAGCTGCGAGTCCTGATCCTCTCTCTCTCTCTGAATAAAGATTGAGCTTTACCCAGACTGCAAATTCCTTCCTCTGTCTCAGGTCTGTGAGGACGGCACTCTCTTATCTCGCCCCCTTCTCCACTTTTTTTTAACCATTCTGTGATTCAATTGTTGACTTTCAGCAACTGAAAGGAAAGAGAGTGAATTCGGCGGGGACAGACCCCGGAAACGTCGATCCAGGTCTGTATCTCAATTGGCAAAATAGTTAGGCAGGAGTCATCAGATGGTGGAGAAGTCGATATATCAGGTGTAACCCTTCTTCAGGGCTGGGGCTGGGTGCAGAAACTGCAGATAAAAGGGGGTGGTGGGAAAGTGGGGATAGGTCGAGACAGTGAGAGGGTACGACCTGGTTGGTCAGTGGGAGGAATGAATCAGGTTGGTGGCAGGGAGGAGGTCGGGGATGGGAATGGAGTCAGGGAATGGAGGGGTGGGGGGCTTGAAATTGGAAAACTCAACGTTGAGTCCTTCGGGCTGCAGGCTGCCAGGATGATGAGGTGTTGTTCCTCCAATTTGCGGTTAGATTCGTTGTGGCAATGGAGGAGGCCAAAGATGGTCATGTCAGAAAGGGGGTGGGAAGGGAAATTGGAATGGGTGGTTACTGAGAGGTCTGGTCGCCCTCTGCAGACACAGCTGCGATGCTTGGCGAATCGTTCCCCAAGTTTGCACTCGCTCTCCGATAGAGAGAAGACCACAATTGGTAAACACATGGCAAATGCAGTACCACAATATGAAGTTATAGCCTTGGCTGTGGAAAAAAAAACGCAGAAAGGAGGTGTATTGTTTAACTGGAGATGTATTTGAATGTGGAGAAAGTGAGAACTGCAGATGCTGGAGATCAGAGTCAAAAAGTGGGGTTACTGGAAGAGCACAGTAGGTTAGGCAGCATCCGAGGAGTAGGGAGAAAGTGAGGACTGGAGATCAGAGCTTAAAAATGTGTTGCTGGAAAAGCGCAGCAGGTCAGGCAGCATCAAAGGAGAAGGAGAATCATTCCTGAAGAAGGACTTATGCCCGAAATGTCGATTCTCCTCCTTTGCTGCCTGGCCTGCTGCGCTTTTCCAGCAACACATTTTTAAGCATCTGAGGAGCAGGAGAGTTGACGTTTTGGACACGAGCCCTTTATCAGGAATGATGTGTGGATGGACAAAGAGGCCTCAGCGTCCTTCTACACCAGTCACTGTCATTTGTCAGACAGGTGTAGCAAACAATCAGCAAGGCAAGTGTATATTAGCAAGAGGAATTGAGTTTAGAAAGGGGGATGTCTTCCTGCAGTTAGGGGGCCATTGTATATGTTCAAGGCTGAGTTCATCTGATTTTTGAGCAACACAGTGGTGGATTTTGTGGGGGAAGGCAAGAAAGTGGTTTTAAGGCCAGTTCCAAAGTCATACTGTACAGAAACAGACCCTTTAGTCCAACTAGTCATAGAGATATACAGCATAGAAACAGACCCTTCGGTTCAACCCATTCATGCCAACCAGATATCCCAACCCAATCTAGTCCCACCTGCCAGTATTTGGCCCATATCCCTCCAAACCCTTCCTATTCATATACCTGTCCAGCTGTCTTTTTAAATGTTGCAATTGTACGAGCCTCCACCATTTCCTCTGGCAGCTCATTCCATACACGTAATACCCTCTGTGTGAAAAAGTTGCCCCTCAGATCTCCTTTGTATCTTTTCCCCTCACCCCAAACATATGCCCTCTAGTTTTGGACTTTTCCCCCTGACCCCCTTCCACAGATAAGGCTTTGTCTATTTATCCTATCCATGCCCTTCATGATTTTAGAGGTTGCTCCTTGGCCTCCAATGCTCAGGGCAAACAGCCCTAGACTCCCTCTAGATCAAATCCCCCAACCCTGGCAACATCCTTGTAAATCCTTTCTGAACACTTTGAAGTTTCACAACATCTTACCGATAGTAAGGAAACCAGAATTGCACACAATATTCCAAATGTGGCCTAACCAATGTCGTGTACGGCTACAACATAACTTTCCAAATCCTATACTCAGAGGATTGGGAAAGTTTTCAGAACCTACAAAAGACAACCGGGAAAGAATGGAGGGAGAAACCGAACCTTTGAGGGTCAGCTTGGAGGCATCGAGGTCTCAGGACAGGGAGTGGGGATGACCCCAGCTATGAGCCACATACCAGCAAATGGGACTAGATTGATTTAGGATATCTGGTCAGTACAGTCATGTTGGACAGAAGGGTCTGTTTCTGTGCTATATATCTCGATGACTCTGGCTTTCTACTAACTTTTGCCATGTCAGTAGGTTCACTTTCTCTCTAATGTCGGTGTTAATGACTTGATGTTCTCACTTTCCTCCCACCTTCCCGGGGACGTTAACCATTTTGTGTATGGGTGTTCCTCAAGAAGCTGCGTGGCAGGTTCACCCTGAATTGACACACTTTTTTTTTGCTTCCCAAAATCAGACCTGCTCTCTCTCAGCAGGATCCCAATGTTGTGAAAGATATTAGCTTTTCAGGTGGAGGTATCCAAAATTCAGAGAGATATCATATCATGTCTTGACATTTTTGCTTTTCTGCCCCTGTAAGATCCTGAAGCAGCATCTTCAGGGGAATTAGTCAGAGCGGAGTGAGAACAGAGGGGGAGAGAGAGTGGGATGGTGCTTTCAATTTGTGGAATAACAAAAGAAAAGAATATTCCACAGACAGTAGAATTGCTTGTTCAAAATTTCTACCCTGCACTGGCAGTGATGAGATTTGTAATCTATTCTGACAGAGTTTTTGAAGATTTGAAGAGGGAAGTTTCAAAATCAACGGATGAAGGGCTTATGCCCGAAACATTGACCCTCCTGCTCCTCGGATGCTGCCTGACTCCCCTGTGCTTTTCCAGTGCCACATTTTTCCACTGACTCTCCAGCATCTCTGACCCTCACTTTGATGTCAATGTCTGACAGTCACTCAATCCACTGGGGCCAGCAAACATTTTCGACCGTGATTTCTGGGAGAGGGATCAAAGCTTTTTGGCTCCTGTCTGAGTATGTTTTCAGCATCAGTGGGACTGGACGAGAGACGCCACTGTTGCAGCGCACTGTGTGTGGAGACTGAAACAGTTATACGGCCTGGAAAAGGGATTTCACGGCAGGGAGGGGCTCTACACGTGTTTGTGTGCAGCCGAAGCTTTGGCCATGGAGAAACCTGAGGAATCCCGCCCTGTGGAGAAACCGTGGAAGTGTGGTGACTGTGGGAAAGGCTTCCGTTTCCCGTCTGCCCTGGAGACTCATCGGCGCAGTCACACCGGGGAGAGGCCATTCCCCTGCACCGACTGCGGGATGGCCTTCAGACATTCCTCCCACCTGCTGGCCCACCAGCGGGACCACACGGGGGAAAGGCCCTTCCGCTGCCCCGAATGCGGGAAGGCCTTCGTGTTTTTCTCTGCCCTGTTGGCCCACCAGCGTGTCCACACAGGAGAGAGGCCCTTCAGCTGCCCCGAGTGCGGGAAGGCCTTCAGGTATTCCTCCACCCTGTTGAGCCACCGGCGGGTCCACACGGGGGAGAGGCCCTTCAGCTGCCCCGAGTGTGGGAAGGCCTTCAGCGATTCCTCCACCCTGCGGAGTCACCGTCGTGTCCACACGGGGCAGAGGCCCTTCAGCTGCCCCCAGTGCGGGAAGGCCTTTACCCACGTCTCCTCCCTGATGAGGCACCAGCAGATCCACACGGGGGAGAGGCTCTTCAGCTGCCCCGAGTGTGGGAAGGCCTTTACCCAGGCCACCACCCTGCTGACCCACCAGCGGGTCCACACGGGGGAGAGGCCCTTCAGCTGCCCCGAGTGCGGGAAGGCCTTCAGCAGTTCCTCCACTCTGCTGACCCACCAGCGGGTCCACACGGGGGAGAGACCGTTCACCTGCTCTCTGTGTGGGAAGGGCTTCACCTGCTCCTCCAACCTGCGGAGCCACCAGCGGGTCCACACGGGGGAGAGGCCCTTCAGCTGCCCCGAGTGTGGGAAGGCCTTCAGCACATCTTCCACCCTGCTGAGGCACCAGCGGATCCACACGGGGGAGAGGCCATTCACCTGCTCTCAGTGTGGGAAGGCCTTCACCTACTCCTCCCACCTGCGGAAGCACCAGCGAGTTCACGTGCCATCGCAGGGGGATTGAAGGAGTGACGGCCAAGTGCCATTATCGATTGGACTATCAACCAGGTTCCGGGGAGTCCTGGGTTTGAATCCCACTGTGGCAGATGGTGGAATTGGTATTTGGTCAGAAATGTGGAGTTCGGAATCTAACCATGAGACCGTTTCAGGGAGGTGGTGGTGTGGGAGAGAAAGCCCCCATCTGATTCCCTCTCTCCCTTGTTAGGGAAGGGAACCACCATTGGGGGAAAGGATTCACTCAGTCGTTCCAGCTGCATCCTTTACCCGGTCTGGCCTACACCTGACTCCAGACCCACAGCAGTCTGGTTGACTCTACACTGCCCCTTCCTGGCAAATGAGCAGGGAGAAACTTACTTGGAGACAGGGTATGGGTTAAAATTGCTGAGTGAGGCAATACTTCCTCCGGATTACGGCTGTACCAAGGATCCAATTACAAAGGGACAACTTGGTGCTGACCAATAGTAAAGACAGTGGGGTGTGTGTGGGCTTTGATCTTGAACTGTTTAAAAAGCTGCTACTTTGTCTATGCCTTTTTGCTGGGGGAATCTGAAGCTGTAACAAAGTCGGGTCACAATAAAGGTTACCTGACCTTACCGCCGGGCTCAGACTCTCATTGAAAGCTTTGAGCTCCGAGAGGTTTTTGTTTTAAAGCTGCTCCTGTCTTTCAGCCTCCTGCAGAGTTTCCAATGTCGTGTATCAGATGGAGCAGTGAATGAGTCGCTTGTATCATTAGAAATTGTACATCTTTCAGGTACTGCGTTGTTTCATCAGCATTGTCAAGTTTCCTGGCAGCACCAGGAGGTGGGGGCTGTGTTCAGTCGAAATGATATGGAGGGGTTGGTATTAGACTGGGGTGATAAAGTTTAAAAAATCACAATACCAGGTTATTGTTCAACAGGTTTATTTGGAAGCACTCGCTTTCTGAGTGCTGCTCCTTTATCGGGTAGCTGTGGAGCAGACACAGAACGTATATCAAAAGATCATGCAACTGATAGAATATATTGAACAAGCCTAGATTGCTGTTAAGCCTTTCATCTCTTAGAATGGGTGCAGGTTTTGGTTCATTAATGTGTAACTGCCAGAACATCTTTTAAGTCACATTCTTGAGATGACTTAAGGTTTTATGAAAAAGATAACATCTCAGCTCAGACCATGCATTAAAGGTGTGAGGTCAGAGTCTGTCTGTACCCCAATCTTGAATCAGACTGGTTCTATTTCCAAAGGAGGAATTCATAAAATATTACATGGATTGACTGCCTGGACATTGTGTGCTTTTTGACCAAAATTGAATGTATCTGCAAATATAATTCTGCCAATACAAATTCACCCCAAAGAATTGTGTGTGCGTGCATGTGAGTTTGTGCGTGAGAGTGTGTACATGCTTGGTAAAGTGTGAGTGTGATGGTGTATAAGCCTGTGAGAGTATTGAGGGGAGGAGGAACGTGTGTGTGTGTGTGTGATGGAGCATATGTGTGAGAGGTATTAATACAAGCAAGGGGTTGCATTTTGCTAAAACAAGGAAGGGCAGCACTTGTCCAGATAATGATAGGGCTCTGGGTCATGTTATAGAACAGACAGACATGGGGGGGGGGGGGGGGGGGGTGGTGTTCAGGTACATGGTTCTTTGGAAGTTGCATCACAGGTAGCCAGGGCAGTTAAGAAGGCATTTAGCAGCATAGCATTCATTGTTCACACCATTGAGTATCGGGGATGGGACATCATGTTGAGGTTGTACAGGATGTTGGTGAGGCCACTTGCAGAGGACTGAGTACAGTTCTGGTGGCCCTGTAATAGGAAGAATACTATCAGAGAGGGTTTAATAAAGATTTACCAGGATGTTGTAAGGACTGGAGGGTTTGAGTTATAAGGAGAGAGGCTGGGACTTTATTCACTGGAGCACAAGAATGTAGTTTAAATGCAGAGCTTTTCTAAGAAAATTGTTAGTCTGACTCAACATTGGGACACAGATTGTCTCTACTTATAAATAGGGCAACGTCCCTTTGAAATGTAGATTCATTTAGATATAACTGTGTGACTTTACATATGAAGATATCCCTTTGAATGTGCTCACATCCCTTTGAAATATAATCTTGTCCATTTTAAACCTCTTTATTTGCAGAAATACCCGTTAAAATGTCCACGTCCCTTTAAAATGCAGATTTGCCCCTTTAGATATGACGCCGTTCCGTTCGATGTCGGAATATCTGTTTAAATTGAGCCGTGAGCTTTCCCAATGTAGACAGGGCTCCTCGAAACGTGGCAGTGTCCCCGCCCCCCGCAGCTGCAGAGTGAGACAGGAGAGTTTGTTTTTGTGAATGAACAGTTGTAGCGCGAGGTGGCTGTGACTTGGTGACGGTGAGGCTCCCCGGCCCCGCCCACCCCTCCCCAGGGCCCGCCCACCCCTCCACCGGCCCCGCCCATCTCCCACGTGCAGACGTCACGCGGGGGTGAAGGCGGTTGGGAGGAGAAGTCGCTCGAGCGAGGAAGCGGCGGGAGGGCGGCCGTTAGGAAAATGGCGCCGTGCGGTCCCCCCCCCCCCCCCCCCGGGGTCAGACCCCCGTCACTGGGCACCGCCGCCTTCTTGGGGCAGCTGCTGGGTCACGGGCCACACCGCCCCCCCCCCCCGGGCTGTACAGCAGGTAGGAGCCGGTGATCATTGTGGAGGAGGATGGGGGTTAAGGGTCTGTTTGGGAACATGGTCGGCCGCCTGGGGGGTGGAGTTCACCTGGTCGGGGGGCGGGGCCTGTGACAACGATGGGGCCACGTGGGAGGGACTGGGCCCGGGGGGGGGGGGGGAAGGGACTGGGCCCGGGGTGGGGGGGGGGACACGGGGGACTGGGAGACTGGGCCCGGGGGGGGGACTGGGCCCGGGGGGGGGGGACTGGGCCCGGGGGGGGGGGGGGGGGGGACTGGGCCCGGGGGGGGGGGGGGGGGGGACTGGGCCCGGGGGGGGGGGGGGGGGGGGGGGGACTGGGCCCGGGGGGGGAGGGGAGAGACTGGGCCCGGGGGGGGAGGGGAGATGTAGGGCCTGTCCTGTCCTGTCCTGTCCTGTCAGAGTGAAAGGTCGATGTGTTTGTTGATAGAGTCTGTGGATGAGTGCCATGCCTCTAGGAATTCCCTGGCTGTTCTCTGTTTGGCTTGCCCTATAATGGTAGTGTTGTCCCAGTCGAATTCATGTTGCTTGTCTTCTGCGTGTGTGGCCACATCGACCTGGACCCAATATACCGGCCACTACAGTGGACAGCTGGAACTGACAACCGGAAGCGGCAGAGACAGGCCACTATAAATGCCGGAGGAAACATCACAGAAGCGCTTCACAGGAGGCTCCCAAGCACTGCTGGTGCAGGCTTAAAAGACCAAATGGCCGACTCCTGTTCCCAATTCTGACAGGCTCCCAGGTCATTTCCTCTACTCTGAAGCTCTTCAACCATGTTGTGCTACATTGAGGAGACTGGGCGCCTCCTAGCAGAGCGCTTTAGGGAACATCTCCGAGACACCCGCACCAATCAACCAAACCACCCCGTGGCCCAACATTTCAACTCCCCCTCCCACTCTGCCGAGGACATGGAGGTCCTGGGCCTCCTTCACCGCCGCTCCCTCACCACCAGACGCCTGGAGGAAGAACGTCTCCTCTTCCGCTTCGGAACACTTCAACCCCAGGGCATCAATGTGGACTTCAACAGCTTCCTCATTTCCCCTTCCCCCACCTCATCCTAGTTTCAAACTTCCAGCTCAGTAACTGTCTCCTTGACTTGTCCGACCTGCCTATCTCCTTTTCCACCTCTCCACTCCACCCTCTCCTTCACCGATCACCTTCATCTCCTCCCCCACTCACCCATGGCGGGGGGGGGGGGGGGGGGGGGAGGGTATGGGTGGGATACTGTTCAGAGGGCCAGAGTGAAATAGATGGGCTGAATGGCCTGCTTCCACCTTGTCGGAATTCGATGACCCTCCCCACAAAGGAGCATTTTATCTGCATCTATCCTGTCAAGCCCCTTTCAGAAATCTACTGGTTTCGATAAAGGTATACAGCACAGAAACAGACACTTCGGTCCAATTTGTCCATGTTGACCAGGATTCCAATCTAAACCAGTCCCACTTGCCTGCATTTGGCCCATATCCCTCTAAACCTTTCTACTCATGTATCCATCCGAATGCTGTTTCAATGTTGTCACTGTACCTGCATCTACCACATCCTCAGCAAGTTCATTCCACATGCAATTCACCCTCTTTCAAAATATTGCCCCGCCGGTTTCTTTTAAATCTCTCTCCTTATATTTAAGTAAAAATGCCCCCCCCCTCCCCCTCCCCCTCCCCCTCCCTAGTTTTGAGTTCCCCAGCGCTGGATTGTTCTATGTTCTAAACTTAGTGCAGGAGGCTGAAAGAAATGAGCAGCTTTAAAACAAAAACCTCTTGGAGCTCAAAGCTTTCAATGAGAGTCTGAGCCCGGCGGTAAGTTCAGGTAACCTTTATTGCAAACCAACTTTGTTACAGCTTCAGATCCCCCCAGCAAAAAGGCAGAGAAAAAGCAGTTGCTTTTTGAACCCCACACCTCCCCTCCTCCTCACCCCCCCCACCCTGTCTTTACTATTGGGTAAAAACAATGACTGCAGATGCTGGAAACCAGATTCGGGATTAGTGGTGCTGGAAGAGCACAGCAGTTCAGGCAGCATCCAAGTAGCTTCGAAATCGACGTTTCGGGCAAAAGCCCTTCATCAGGAATAAAGGCAGAGAGCCTGAAGCGTGGAGAGACTAGTGAGAGGAGGGTGGGGGAGTGGAGAAAATAGCATAGAGTACAATAGGCGAGTGGGGGAGGGGATGAAGGTGATAGGTCAAGGCGGAGGGTGGAGTGGATAGGTGGAAAAGAAAATAGAAAGTTAGGACAAGTCAGGGGGACAGTGCTGAGCTGGAAGTTTGGAACTAGGGTGAGGTGGGGGAAGAGGAAATGAGGAAACTGTTGAAGTCCACATCGATGCCTTGGGGTTGAAGTGTTCCGAGGCAGAAGATGAGGCGTTCTTCCTCCAGGCGTCTGGTGGTGAGGGAAGGGCGGTTGAAATGTTGGGCCATAGGGCGGTGTGGTTGATTGGTGCAGGTGTCCTGGAGATGTTCCCTAAAGCGCTCTGGTAGGAGGCACCCAGTCTTCCTAATGGGTTGTGGGGGGGGGGCGGGGGGTGGACCTAACCAAGTAGATATGCAAGGCGGAAAAGGGGTGGGGAGGGAAATATATCCCTGGTGGTGGGGTCTTTTTGGAGGTGGCGGAAATGTCGGCAGACGATTTGGTTTATGCGAAGGTTGGTAGGGTGGAAGGTGAGCACCAGGGGCGTTCTGTCCTTGTTACGGTTGGAGGGGTGGGGTCTGAGGGCAGGAGTGCGGGATGTGGACGAGATGCCTTGGAGGGCACCTTTAACCACGTGGGAAGGGAAATTGCGGTCTCTAAAGAAGGGGGGCATCTGGTGTGTTCTGTGGTGGAACTGGTCCTCCTGGGAGCAGATCCGGCGGGAGCGGAGGAATTGGGAATACGGGATGGCATTTTTGCAAGAGGTAGTGTGGGAAGAGGTGTAATCCAGGTAGCTGTGGGAGTCGGTGGGTTTGTAGAAAATGTCGGTGTCAAGTCGGTCATCATTAATGGAGATGGAGAGGTCGAGGAAGGGGAGGGAGGTGTCAGAGATGGTCCAGTTAACTTTAAGGTCATGGTGGAATGTGTTGGTGAAGTTGATGAATTGCTCAACCTCCTCGCGGGAGCACGAGGTGGTGCCAATGCAGTCATCAATGTAGCGGAAGAAGAGGTGGGGAGTGGTGCCGGTGTAATTACAGAAGATCAACTGTTCTACGTAGCCAACAAAGAGACAAACATAGCTGGGGCCCATACGTGTGCCCATGGGCTACCCCTTTGGTCTGGAGGAAGTGGGAGGATTCGAAGGAGAAATTGTTAAGGGTGAGGACCAGTTTAGCCAAATGAATGAGAGTGTCGGTGGAAGGGTACTGTTGGGGACGTCTGGAGAGGAAAAAACGGAGGGCTTGGAGGCCCTGGACATTGCGGATGGAGGTGTAGAGGGATTGGATATCCATGGTGAAGATGAGGTGTTGGGGGCCGGGGAAACGGAAGTCTTGGAGGAGGTGGAGGGCGTGGGTGGTGTCTCGAACGTATGTGGGGAGTTTCTGGACTAGGGGGAATAGGACAGTGTCGAGGTAGGTAGAGATGAGTTCAGTGGGGCAGGAGCACGCTGAGACAATGGGTCAGCCAGGGTGGTCAGGCTTGTGGATCTTGGGAAGGAGGTAGAACCGGGCAGTGCGGGGTTCCCGGACTGAGGTTGGAAGCTGTGGTTGGGAGATCTCCTGAGGTGATGAGGTTCTGTATGGTCTGGGAGATGATGGGTTGGTGATGGGGGTTGGGTCATGGTCGAGGGGGCAGTAGGAAGAGGTGTCTTCGAGTTGGCGTTTGGCTTCAGCGGCGTAGAGGTCAGTGCGCCAGACTCCCACTGCGCCCCCTTTATCCGCTGGCTTAATGGTGAGGTCAGGATTGGAGCAGAGGGATTGGAGGGCTGCGCGTTGTGAGGGTGAGAGGTTGGAGTGGGGGAGGGTGGGTAGACAGGTTGAGGCGGTTAATGTCCCGGCGGCAGTTGGAAATGAAGAGGTCGAGGGCAGGTAATAGGCCAGCGCGGGGTGTCCAGGTGGATGCAGTGTGTTGGAGGTGGGTGAAGGGGTCCTCGGAAGGTGGGCGGGAGTCCAGATTGTGAAAGTAAGCTCGGAGGCGGAGGAAGTGTTCGACATCACGGCGTGTATTAAATTCATTGATGCGTGGACGGAGGGGGATGAAGATGAGTCCTTTGCTGAGGACTAATCGTTCATCCTCAGTGAGGGGGAGGTCTGGGGGGATGGTGAAAACGCGGCAGGGCTGGGAGCTGGGATCTGGTGTGGGTGTGGAGCTGGGAGTGGGGGCGGAGCCGGTAACTGGAGTGGGTGTGATGGTGGGGGGGAATGGGGGGTGGAGTCATGAGCTGGGGTGGTGTTCCCCTCAGGGTTCTGTAGGCCAGGAATGGTGACGGTGGGATCTGTGGGGGGCATGTCAGCAGAATGCAGGTGAGTGGCGTTGGTGGGGGTGGAAGTGGGGGTGACCACAGCAGTAAGGGTGGCGGAAGTCACTGAGCGTGTGACATCAGCGATGATGTGAGGGGCAGAAATGATGTCACATGTGATGCATGAGGAATTGTGAGGGGCGGAAGTGGCTGTGGGAGTAGCCATGATGGGGGCGGAAGTGACATCAATCAGCGTGGGGGCGGCAGCTGCACCAGCCGCATGGCTAATGGCGTCCGAGCAATTTCAGAGGCCGGGGGAATCTTCTGGAATGTTTGAGGAGCGCTGGTTATGGAGGTGGGTGGATAAAGGTTTGTTGTACTTACAGTTTTTGATGTTTAAGATGGAGTTGAAATACTGTTTGTTGAGAGTATGAATTCTCCTGAGGATGTAGTACAGAGGGGGTCCTTTGTAATTCTGAGAGAGTGTGGCCCTCAGCTGAGGCAGGGCTGACTGGAGAGAGGTTAGGTGACGGCGCATTGCTGCAAGCGTGGAGCGGAGGATCCTGAAGGAGAACCGTTGCTGGTGTTTTTGAATCTGTAGTCTGTACTGTTTGTCCTGTTCGGATCCGAACTCTGCTGGTTTAAAGGTGGTCCAGAGTCTGTGTAGGATGAGTTGGTTACGGAGGCAGGCACTGAGGAAGCGAATGGGGCTGTGGTAGCGAGTCTGTTTCAGGATATGGTTGAAGAGCCTCAGGGCAGAGGAAATGACCTGGGAGTTGCAGTGGGAGAGGGACTCCCTGAGATTCTTGTAGAGAGAGAGGAGGAAAACTTCTTCAAGGCAGGCATCCTTGCAAGAGGATCCGCTGTAGGGTTAAAATCAACGAGGTAAAAACAAGGACTGCAGATGCTGGAGACCAGATTCTAGAATCACACAACTCCAGGTTGGAGTCCAACAGGCTTCTTTGGAAGCAGTAACTTTTGGAGTGCTGCCTCATCATCAGGTGGTTGTGGAGGATAAGATCCTGAGACACAATTTAGAGCAAAACATTCCAGCGTCCTGCCACTGAAATGGTATATTCAACAAACCTAGATTGTTAAGTCTTCCACCTTTTCAAATAGGTTGCAGGTCTCATTACAATGTGAATCCCAGAATCGAGATAACAAGGTTTGATAGCAAAAGCTCACATCTCAGCTCATTAAAGGTGTGAGGTCAGAGTCGGCCTGTATCCCAATCTTGAGTCAGACTGGTTCTGTTTCCAAAGTCAAAGTTACAAGCTATTACCTGTATTGACTGCCTGCACACACCACACCTCCCCTGTCCCACCTCCCTCACTGTCTTCACTATTGGCGAGCACCAAGTTGTCCCTTTGTAATTGGATCCTTGGTACATCCGTAACCCGGAGGAAGTATTGCCTCACTCAGCAATTTTAACCCATACCCTGTCTCCAAGTAAGTGTCTCCCTGCTCATTTGCCAGGAAGGGGCAGTGTAGAGTCAACCAGACTGCTGTGGGTCTGGAGTCAGGTGTAGGCCAGACCGGGTAAAGGATGCAGCTGGAACGACTGAGTGAATCCTTTCCCACAATGGCGGTTCCCTTCCCTAACAAGGGACAGAGGGAATCAGATGGGGGCTTTCTCCCCCGCACCACCCCCTCCCTGAAACGGTCTCATCGTCAGATTCCGAACTCCACATTTCTGACCGAATACCAATTCTGCCATCTGTCGTGGCGGGATTCAAACCCGGGACTCCCCAGAAACAGGTCCACAGTTCAATTGATATTGGCACTCGGCCGTCACTCCTTCAATCCCCCTGCGATGGCACGTGAACTCGCTGGTGCTTCCGCAGGTGGGAGGAGTAGGTGAAGCCCTTCCCGCACTGAGAGCAGGTGAAGGGCCTTTCCCCGGTGTGGATCCGCTGGTGGGCCAGCAGGTTGGAGGAGCTGGTGAAGCCCTTCCCGCACTGAGAGCAGGTGACTGGCTTCTCCCCGGTGTGGACCCACTGGTGGGTCAGCAGGGAGGAGACCTGGGCAAAGCCCTTGCCACACTCGGGGCAGCTGAAGGGCCTCTCCCCCGTGTGGACACGCTGGTGGTTCCGCAGGTTGGAGGAGCAGGTGAAGCCCTTCCCGCACTCGGGGCAGCTGAAGGGCCTCTCCCCGGTGTGGATCCGCTGGTGGGTCAGCAGGTTGCAGGAAGTGCTGAAGCCCTTCCCGCACTCGGGGCAGCTGAAGGGCCTCTCCCCCGTGTGGATACGCTGGTGGATCAGCAGGTGGGAGGTATACCTGAAGCCCTTCCCGCACTGAGAGCAGGTGAATGGCCTCTCTCCTGTGTGGATCCGCTGGTGGGTCAGCAGGTGGGAGGATGTGCCGAAGGCCTTCCCGCACTCGGGACAGCGGAAGGGCCTTTCCCCCGTGTGGATCCGCTGGTGGGCCTGCAGGTTAGAGGAATGTCTGAAGGCCTTTCCGCAGACAGGGCAGGGGAATGGCCTCTCCCCGGTGTGACTGCGCCGATGAGTCTCCAGGGCAGACGGGAAATGGTAGCCTTTCCCACAGTCGCCACACTTCCACGGTTCCTCCACAGGGCGGGATTCCTCAGGTTTCTCCATGGCCACAGCTTCAGCTGCACACAAACACGTGTAGAGCCCCTCCCTGCCGTGAAGTCCCCTTCCCAGGCCGTATAACTGTTTCAGGCTCCACACACAGTGCGCTGTAACAGTGGGGTCTCTCGTCCAGTCCCACTGATGCTGAAAACTTCCTCAAAGAGGAACCAAAAAGCGTTGATCCCTCTCACAGAAATCACAGTCAAAAATCGTTGTGGTCCTGATGGATTGAGAGACTGTCAGACATTGACATCAAAGTGAGGACTGCAGACACTGGAGAGTCAGTCAAAAAATGTGGCGCTGGAAAAGCACAGCAGGTCAGGTAGTATCCGAGGAGCAGAAGACTCAATGTTTCGGGAATAAGCCCTTCATCCATTGATTTTGAAACTTCAGTCTTCAGATTTTCAAATACTCTGCAAAAAGAGATTACAAAAGTCATCACTATCAGTGCAGGGTAGAAATTCAGAACAAGCAATTCTACTTTCTGTGGAATATTCTTTTGTTGTTCCACAAAACTGAAAGTACCATCCCACTCTCCGTTCCCCTCTGTTCTCACTCCACTCTAACTAATTCTCCTGAAGGTGCTGATTCAGGATCTTCCAGGGCCAGAAAAAGCAAAAACATCAAGACTGACATCTCTCTGAATTTTGGATACCTCCACCTGAAAGTTAATATCTTTCACAACACTGGGATCCTGCTGAGAGTGAGCAGGTCTGATTTTGGGAAGCATAAAAAAAAAGTGTGTCAATTCAGGGTGAACCTGCAATGCAGCTTCTTGAGGAAGGACCAGACACAAAATGGTTAATGACACCGAGAAGGTGAAGCAAAATGAGACATCAAGGCATTAACACCGACACACTTCAGTCAAACTCTTCTGCTCCCAGTCAGGGCAAAACATGCTCTGAAAGTCCAGCCTTCACAACCACACTTCTGCTTTCACTGAAGACAATTAGAGTCACGCAGCACGGAAACAGACCCTTTGGCCCAACCTGCCCAGATATCCTAAATTAATCTAGTCACGTTTGCCATCACTTGGCCCCTATATGGGCCGGGTGCTGACAGCTGGGACGAAATTGGGTTGGCTCTCTTGTCAGCAAGGACGAGTTGGACCGAAGGGTCTGTTTCTGTGCTGTACATCTCTATGACTCCAGTCACATTTGTAGGTAATATTAACGGAGAACTCTGTTCCCAGCTTTGTATTTGTCGGCAACTGCATGGTACTTATCATCCTCAGGCGGCCGGCCTTGTTGAATGTTTTAACCAGACTCACGACTAAACTTGCCAAATTAATGGCAGAGTCTGGCCCCTCCTGTTTATGTTAATCCCTGTGGCCTTATTCCAGATGCGATCCATGTCTGCGGGCAAGACACGACTGTCTCCAGCTGAGAGTCTCTCTGGTCACCCCCTCCGTACCCTTTGGAACGATTCAGCTCCCTTCTCAGTCCACGTCCACCACGTGACCGAAGCAATGATTGGTTATGTTCTTGCTCTAATGAATGTTATGTCTGCCTTTTACTCCCAGGAGCGTGCGGCCTACAGCGATGTTCCCTCCCTTTCAGCCTCGTCACGGGTAGACCCTGGTTCGTTGGTGCTCGTCAAGGACTGGACTGGCAAAGGTCTCCAACCTCATTGGGATGGCCCCTTCCAGGTTTTACTTCCCACCCCTCCGTCGGCCAAAGTTGCTGGGCGCTCAGCTTGGGTCCAACGGCACCATTGTAAATTGATTGACCGCACCAATCAAAAGGGGGAAAGACGAGGAGAGAATCCTGGAATCTGAACAAAAGGAGTGGACCCTGTCCATTTGGGTTTTTGAATCCTGCTGTTGTTCTAATGTTAATCTTATTACAGATACTTGAACTAAGAGGAGGGACATGTGGGGGATCACTTATCTCCTCACCTTTCTGATCACGTACAACATCCTGATGGGGAAAGGCTCTAAGTATGGATGGGACCGGGAATGATCAGAGGTTATCCACCACCCATACTGAGGAGATGTCGTCCAGTGCACCGGACCAGACCCCTTTGACGTGTGGAACGTGATGAAGATTGATTATTGTAATGGACTCTTACATCAGAAAGACCAGATGGTCCATCTGGACAGTAGAAATCAGGGGGAGTTACCATGGCGTTACCGAACCTGTCTTTTTGATCTTACCTGCAGACGCAAGCCTAGTGAGGATAAAAATGATCAACCCTGTCATTATGGTAAATATTTCAAGGGCGCCCAGGAACACCATCCCTTTTTGTAGGACGGGCCGACTCGAGAAAAGGGAAGCCTGATAGGGGAAACTCCTCAATCCACAAGGAACTTATTTATACAGGCCCACAGAACGCTCTTCACCCCAGAGGCAGTAGTATGTTACTCCTCTCTATCGGGAGATGACTTACTTGCCCCGTCCCCAGTCCCCGATTCCATTCTATTTGTCAGACTCCCTACTGCTGATCCTGTGAAGAGAAATATCACTTTCCAATACCTCCGGTCTGTGTATACAAACAGCTGGTGTAACACTGCCTGGGGTACAGCAGGCCTTATGTGGCACATAGACCTGGAATGGAACCCTTCCCTTGTGCATTTAACATAGAACATAGAAGAATACAGCGCAGTACAGGCCCTTCGGCCCTCGATGTTGCGCCGATCAAAGCCCACCTAACCTACACTAACCCACTATCCTCCATATACCTATCCAATGCCCGCTTAAATACCCATAAAGAGGGAGAGTCCACTACTGCTACTGACAGGGCATTCCATGAACTTACGACTCGCTGAGTGAAGAACCTACCCCTAACATCAGTCCTATATCTACCCCCCCCTTAATTTAAAGCTATGCCCCCTTGTAATCGCTGACTCCATACGTGGAAAAAGGTTCTCACTGTCAACCCTATCTAACCCCCTAATCATCTTGTACACCTCTATCAAGTCACCCCTAAACCTTCTTTTCTCCAATGAAAACAACCCCAAGTGCCTCAGCCTTTCCTCATAGGATCTTCCTACCATACCAGGCAACATCCTGGTAAACTTCCTCTGCACCTGTTCCAGTGCCTCCACATCCTTCCTATAGTATGGCGACCAAAACTGCACACAATATTCCAGATGCGGCCGCACCAGAGTCTTATACAACTGCAGCATGACCTCAGGACTGCGGAACTCAATTCCTCTACCAATAAAAGCCAGTACGCCATATGCCTTCTTCACTGCACTATTTACCTGGGTGGCAACTCTCAGAGATCTGTGTACATGGACACCAAGATCCCTCTGCTCTTCCACACTACCAAGTAGTCTACCATTAGCCCAGTAATCCATCTTTTTATTACTCCTACCAAAGTGAATCACCTCACACTTAGCTACATTGAACTCCATTTGCCACCTTTCTGCCCAGCTCTGCAGCTTCTCTATATCCCGCTGTAACCTGCCACATCCTTCCTCACTATCTACAACTCCTCCGACTTTCGTATCATCCGCAAACTTGCTCACCCAACCTTCTAACCCTTCCTCCAGGTCATTTATAAAAATGACAAACAGCAATGGTCCCAAAACAGATCCTTGCGGATTTATAGGCCTTTTCTCTTTTCAGAACCTGATACTGTCACCAAGACCATGTACAATAGAGCGAAGGGAGAGCCCAACGGGAACAGCATTCTGAGGACCATTGTCTCCCATACACTGCAAGTGCTCGAGTCACTTGGCCCATTTTTTACAGCGCTCAAGCGACTCCTCTTGCAAAACGTTGACCCTATACTCCTGTAGACCTGACCAGACCCCCTGCTGTAACATTTCAGTAACCTCTTTTGACAAACTCTCCCTAATATACACCAAACCAGACTATTATTTCTTCAGCTAAGGTAAAGCTACCAATTTCCTTGTCCTGGATGGCAAAGATGTCTCTCATAACGTCACTACCGGAGCCCTTGTTCCCACAACAGTACCTTGTCCAGGCCAGTGGACAAGTCGATGGAATCTCCATCTGCGGAGGATGCAGCGGTCACTCCCAGCCAACCTTGCTCCAACTGGAAGGATCCCAATGGACTGGGTGACAATACAGGACACCCGATAGGCTGGGGAATCCAGAGTACCCTGAGGTTGGAAGGATCGGCAGGGGTGACAAGTCAACAGAAACGCAATTCCCTCTTTTGTGGCCTGACCATTTGAGGAAATAAGAGTAAAGAGGCTCTGGAACAGAGTAAACTGGGATTATCAGACTTGTGTCTTTACTCTATGCAGAATCGGTATGCCTTAGACTATATACTCGCCCGGGAGGGTGAGGTCTGCACCATTGTCCAAGATAAACGCACTATGGGCATTCCCAATCTCACTAGCAATATG
>NC_092774.1:15547603-15552603 GCF_047496795.1 Chiloscyllium punctatum
CAGGCAAATGAGGATGACAGGTCACCTTGGCTCGGGGGGGGGGGGACCGTGAGTGGGAGCTGGGACTGAAATGGTGACCAGTCAGAATAAAACCACAGATAGCAAACGTCGGGGTGCAGATTACAGCGACAGTCAGACAGCTTTTCACACAGTACTACAACAAAAGCAGATCCCACAGCGTCTTTACCATGAGCCACCCTCCTCCGAACTGTGTAAAATATGATCTCAATCCATCTACTCACAGCTAAGATAATGTCCTCTGTGTTTGCATTAGCCAAAGAGTCACCTCTTCACAAACAAATCGGAAATGGGACATGCGGCTTGGACAGAGCACTGACTCGAACACAAACCCTACGACCAGGAATTAATTACCTGCACGTAACCAGCCGTATTCTACTGACAAACTTCCTGTTTCGCCATCCGCGGAGGGAGGTATGTTCTTTCGCAATGTTTGCCTACAGTCCAACTACAGCAGAGATGTTGAAAAGTTATTTTACTCAAAGGGTCAGGAGTGACTCAGCCCTTCTCTCATCCCCCACTCTCTCTCTCTCTCTCTCTCTCTCTCTCACACAACTCGGACATGGACAGTCAGGAGTCTGACTTCAGAAATTCTGGCCTCAAATCCCATGAAGGATGCTGAGGGAGCGGGCACTGTCGGAGGGTCAGTGCTGAGGGAGCGGGCACTGTCGGAGGGTCAGTGCTGAGGGAGCGGGCACTGTCGGAGGGTCAGTGCTGAGGGAGCGGGCGCTGTGGGAGGGTCAGTGCTGAGGGAGCGGGTGCTATCGGAGGGTCAGTACTGAGGGAGTGGGCACTGTGGGAGGGTCAATACTGAGGGAGCGGGCACTGTCGGAGGGTCAGTGCTGAGGGAGTGGGTGCTGTCGGAGGGTCAGTGCTGAGGGAGTGGGCACTGTCGGAGGGTCAGTGCTGAGGGAGCGGGCGCTGTCGGAGGGTCAGTGCTGAGGGAGTGGGTGCTGTGGGAGGGTCAGTGCTGAGGGAGTGGGTGCTGTCGGAGGGTCAGTACTGAGAGAGTGGGCACTGTGGGAGGGTCAATACTGAGGGAGCGGGCACTGTCGGAGGGTCAGTGCTGAGGGAGTGGGCGCTGTCGGAGGGTCAGTGCTGAGGGAGCGGACACTGTCAGAGGGTCAGCGCTGAGGGAGCGGACACTGTGGGAGGGTCAGTGCTGAGGGAGCGGGTGCTGTGGGAGGGTCAGTGCTGAGGAAGCGGGTGCTGTGGGAGGGTCAGTGCTGAGGGAGCGGGCGCTGTGGGAGGGTCAGTGCTGAGGGAGCGGGTGCTATCGGAGGGTCAGTACTGAGGGAGTGGGCACTGTGGGAGGGTCAATACTGAGGGAGCGGGCACTGTCGGAGGGTCAGTGCTGAGGGAGTGGGCGCTGTGGGAGGGTCAGTGCTGAGGGAGTGGACACTGTGGGAGGGTCAGTGCTGAGGGAGTGGGCACTGTGGGAGGGTCAGTGCTGAGGGAGTGGACACTGTGGGAGGGTCAGTGCTGAGGGAGTGGGCACTGTGGGAGGGTCAGTGCTGAGGGAGCGGGCACTGTGGGAAGGTCAGTGCTGAGGGAGTGGGCACTGTGGGAGGGTCAGTGCTGAGGGAGCACGACACTCTAAACAGAGTCCCACTCTCTCTGTCAGAGCTACAAGACCCAACAGGTGCCAGGAACCCAGGTTTGATTCCAGCCCCAAGAATTGACGTTTCGGGCAAAAGCTCTTCTTCAGGAAGGGCTGTTCCCGAAACGTCGATTCTCCTGTTCCTTGGATGCTGCCTGACCTGCTGCGCTTTTCCAGCAACATATTTTCAGCTCTAAATTGATCTAACTCAAGTTTCAAAATATTTTAAGAACACAATAGAGATATCAACAAGAAACATTGGTCCAACACGCTCGAATCAATTCAGAAGTTGTCCTCTTGGGAGAGCAATGACTTATGTACAACTGACTTTAACAGCGCAGTGACAGACAGGTTCAGGGAACCTTTCTGTAAGTTAACAATGACTCCATATCACTCAGTGGAAACCAAACAGACAGTTACAGTTTTAACAGGCAAGTTCAGAGGCTTCATATTATTGCACAGCCGACTGAGGGATACACATTAAGGAGACAGTTTTCTCAAAAGTAATTTCAACGCTGGCATTCAGCATGGCAGAGGCAAAAACTCGGTTGAGACACAAAGTTCACACAGCACACTGCCCATCAAATACTCTTCCGATATCGCACTGGAACGCGTAAACGTCGCTTTCAGTAACCACACTGTCCAGAAACATCCTTTTGCTGTTGTTGCCAGTTATCAGCAGCTCTGTCCCCAACTCCCCCCCTCAGGGAGTTACCAACTCACTCCATCCAATACGACATCTGTCCCAGCCCTTACACACCCACACATCAGGGATCCGCATACACACACACACACACACACACACACAGATCCACACACACCCACACACACACACACACACACAGATCCACACACACACACACACACACCCACACACACAGATCCACACACACACATATAAGGGGAACTACATACACTCTCTCACACACACACACACATCCACACACACCCACACACACACAGATCCACACACACAGACACACAGATCCACACACACACACACACAGATCCACACACACCCACACACACACATCCACACACACACACACACACACACCCACACACACACACACACACACACACACACACCCACACACACAGATCCACACACACACATATAAGGGGAACTACATACACTCTCACACACACACATACACATCCACACACACACACACACACCCACACACACACAGATCCACACACACACAGACCCACACACACACAGACACACACACACACACAGACCCACACAGATCCACACACACACACACACACAGACCCACACAGATCCACACACACACACACACAGACCCACACACACACACACGCACACGCACAGATCCACACACACACATATAAGGGGAACTACATACACTCTCACACACACATACACATCCACACACACACACCCACACACACACAGATCCACACACACACACACCCACACACACACAGATCCACACACACACAGACCCACACAGATCCACACACACACACACACAGACCCACACACACACACACACACACAGACCCACAAACACACACACACAGACCCACACAGATCCACACACACACACACACAGACCCACACACACACACAGAACACACACACACACACACACAGAACACACACACACACACACACACAGATCCACACACACACACACACACACACATCCACACACACACACACACACACACAGAACCACACACACACACACAGATCCACACACACACACACAGAACCACACACACACATCCACACACACACACACACAGATCCACAGACACACAAACACACACATCGATCCACACACACACAGATCCACACACACACATCCACACACACACACACCCACACACACACAGATCCACACACACACAGACCCACACAGATCCACACACACACACACACAGACCCACACACACAGATCCACAGACACACAAACACACACATCGATCCACACACACACAGATCCACACACACACATCCACACACACACACAGATCCACACACACACACACACACACACATCCACACACACACAGATCCACACACACACAAACACACACACACCCACACAGATCCACACACACACAAACACACACACCCACACACACACAAACACACACACACAGATCCACACACACACAGATCCACACACACACACACACAGATCCACACACACACACACACACACACAGATCCACACACACACACATCCACACACACACACACACCCACACACACACACAGATCCACACACACACACACAGATCCACACACACACACACAGATCCACACACACACACACAGATCCACACACACACAGATCCACACACACACACACACAGATCCACACACACACGCACACACAGATTCACACACACACATCCACACACAGACACACACACACACAGATCCATACACACACACACACACAGATCCATACACACACGCACAGATCCACACACACACGCACACAGATCCACACACACACGCACACAGATCCATACACACACACAGATCCACACACACACATACAGATCCACACACACAAATCCACACACACACAGATCCACACACACACAGATCCACACACACACAGATCCACACACACACACAGATCCACACACACACAGATCCACACACACACAGATCCACACACACAGATCCACACACACACACAGATGCACACACACACACACAGATCCACACACACACACACAGATCCACACACACACACACAGATCCACACACACACACACAGATCCACACACATACACACAGATCCACACACACACACACACACAGATCCACACATACAGATCCACACACACACACACACACACAGATCCACAGACACACACACAGATCCACACACACACACAGATCCACACACACACATACACACATCCACACACACAGATCCACACACACACACAGATCCATACACACACGCACACAGATCCATACACACACACAGATCCATACACACACACACAGATCCACACACACACACAGACAGATCCACACACACACACGCACAGATCCACACACACACATCCACACACAGACACACACACACACACACGCACACAGATCCATACACACACGCACACAGATCCACACACACACATACAGATCCACACACACACATACAGATCCACACACACACAGATCCACACACACATACACAGATCCACACACACACACATCCACACACACACACACAGATCCACACACACACACACAGATCCACACACACACACACAGATCCACACACACACACACACACAGATCCACACACACACACACACAGATCCACACACACACACACACAGATCCACACACACACACACACAGATCCACACACACACG
>NC_092774.1:15590103-15634624 GCF_047496795.1 Chiloscyllium punctatum
GCCAGTTTCCACACTGTAATGTAATGTAAAATGCTGTCATTGTACCAGCCTCCACCACTTCCCCGGCAGCTCATTCCATACACGTACCACCCTCTGTGTGAAAAAGATCACCCTTCAATCTCTTTCCCCTCTCACCCTAAACCTATTCCCCTCTAGTTCTGGACTCTCCCACCCCAGGGAAAAGACCTTGTCTATTAACCCTATCTATGCCCCTAATGATTTTATAAACCTCTATAAGGTCACCCCTCAGCCTCCGACGCTCCAGGGAAAACAGCCCCAGCCTGTTCAGCCTCTCCCTGTAGCTCAGATCCTCCAACCCTGGCAACATCCTTGTAAATCTTTTCTGAACCCTTTCAAGTTTCACAACATCTTTCCGATAGGAAGGAGACCAAAATTGCACGCAATATTCCAAACGTGGCTTAACCAATGTCCTGTACAGTCGCAACATGACCTCCCAACTCCTGTACTCAATGCTCTGATCAATAAAGGAGAGCGTACCAAACACCTTCTTCACTATCCTACCTACCTGCGACTCCACTTTCAAGGAGCTATGAACCTGCACTCCAAGGTCTCTTTGTTCAGCAACACTCCCTAGGAACTTACCATTAAGTGTATAAGTCCTGCTAAGATTTGCTTTCCCAAAATGCAGCGCCTCACATTTATCTGAATTAAACTCCATCTGCCACACCTCAACCCATCTTCCCATCTGATCAAGACCTTGTTATAATCTGAGGTAACCGACTTTGCTGTCCACCACACCTCCAAATTTGGTGTCATCTGCAAACTTACTAACTATACCTCTTATGCTCACATCCAAATCATTTATAGAAATGACAAAATGCAGTCGACCCAGCACCGATCCTTGTGGCACTCCACTGGTCACAGGCCTCCAGTCTGAAAAACAACCCTCCACCACCACCCTCTTTCTTCTACCTTTGAGCCAGTTCTGTATCCAAATGGCTAGTTCTCCCTGTATTCCATGAGATCTAACCTTGCTAACCAGTCTCCCATGGGGAACCTTGTCGAACGCCTGACTGAAGTCCATATAGATCACATCTACTGCTCTGCCCTCATCAATCTTCTTTGTTATTTCCTCAAAAAACTCAATCAAGTTTGTGAGACATGATTTCCCACGCACAAAGCCATGTTGACTATCCCTGATCAGTCCTTGCCTTTCCAAATACATGTACATCCTGTCCCTCAGGATTCCCTCCAACTTGCCCACCACCGATGTCAGGCTCACCGGTCCATAGTTCCCTGGCTTGTCTTTACCGCCCTTCTTAAACAGTGACACAACATTTGCCAACCTCCAGTCTTCCGGCACCTCACCTGTGACTATCGATGATACAAATATCTCAGTAACATTTGCCCAGCAATCACTTCCTTGGCTTCCCACAGAGTTCTGGGGTACACCTGATCAGGTCCTGGGGATTTATCCACTTTTATGTGTTTTAAGACATTGAGCATCTCCTTCTCTGTAATCTGGACACTTTTCAAGATGTCGCCATCTATTTCCCTCCAGTCTATGTCTTCCATGTCCTTTTCCACAGTAAACACTGATGCAAAATACTCATTTAGTATCTCCCCCATCTCCTGAGGCTCCACACAAAGGCCGCCTTGCTGACCTTTGAGGGGCCCTATTCTCTCCCTATTTACCCTTTTGTCCTTAATGTATTTGTAAAAACCCTTTGGATTCTCCTTAATTCTATTTGCCAAAGCTATCTCACATCCCCGTTTTGCCCTCCTGATTTCCCTCTGAAGTATACTCCTGCTGCCTTTATACTCTTCTAAGGATTCACTCGATCTATCCTGTCTATACCTGACATATGCTTCCTTCTTTTTCTTAACCAAACCCTCAATTTCTTTAGTCATCCAGCATTCCCTCTATCTATCAGCCTTTCCTTTCACCCTGACAGGAATATACTTTCTCTGGACTCTCATTATCCACGTGAAGGGTAAAATTGCCCCTCGGCTCACAGGGAGGTCTGGGACTGTCTCGCGTCTATGAGGCTGGGTGGGAACAGATCGCTGAAAGGGAGACAGTTGTCAGTGTAAGGGGGAATTAGTATCATAGAGTCATAGAGATGCACAGCATAGAAACAGACCTTTCGGTCCAACTTGTCCATGCTGACCAGATATCCTAACCTAATTTAGCTCCATTTGCCAGCACTTGGCCCATATCCCTCTAAACCCTTCCTCTTCACGTGCCCATCCAGATGCCTTTTAAATGCTGTCATTGTACCAGCCTCCACCACTTCCTCTGGCAGCTATCTGCATACCATTGCATAGCACACTGCAATCTCCAACTCAGTGACTGATCCCTACCCAACACTGCAATCTCCCCCTCCTTCACTGATCCCTACCAAACACCGCAACCTCTCCCTCCCTGGCTGATCCCTACCCAACACTGCAAATCCCCCACCCCCAGCTGATCCCTCCCCAACACTGTAAACTGCCCCTCCCTGACTGATCCCCATGCAACACTGTAATCACCCCCTCCCTACTCATCTCTCCCACATCAGTGCAGAGAGATGGAGTTATTAATAATTAAGTCTGTCCTTTGCGTATCTTCAGGGGAATTAGACCTTACAGAACATTGTTTAGGCCGCTGTTGGAATATTGTGTGTAATTTTGGTCTCCTTCCTATCGGAAAGATGTTGTGAAACTTGAAAGGGTTCAGAAAAGATTTACAAGGATGTTGCCGGGGTTGGAGGATCTGAGCTACAGGGAGAGGCTGAACAGGCTGGGGCTGTTTTCCCTGGAGCGTCAGAGGCTGAGGGGTGACCTTATAGAGGTTTATAAAATTATGAGGGGCATGGATAAGGTAAATAGGCAAAGTCTTTTCCCTGGGGTCAGGGAGTCCAGAACTAGAGGGCATAGGTTTAGGGTGAGAGGGGAAAGATAGAAAAGAGACCTAAGGGGGAACCTTTTCACTCAGATGGTGGTGTGTGTATGGAATGAGCTGCCAGAGGAAGTGGTGGAGGCTGGTACAATTGCAACATTTAAAAGGCATCGGGATGGGTATATGAATAGGAAGGGTTTGGAGGGATATGGGCCGGGTGCTGGCAGGTGGGACTAGATTGGGTTGGGATATCTGGTCGGCATGGACGGGTTGGACCGAAGGGTCTGTTTCCATGCTGTACATCTCTATGACTCTATAAGCAAGGGGTGGTCATAGAAGCTAAAGGTACAGATCAATGATCAGCGTATTCAACAGCAGAACAGGGTTGAACACTGGTAGGAAGGAAATGCCCGCTTAAAACTGAAGGTGTAAAGCTCAGGAGCAGAATTTGTCGATTTGACCCATCGTGACTCCCCACAATTTCATTGTGGCTTATCGTCGCCATTCTCCTGCCTCGATTCCCAGCGGAGGAGGAATTGCTTCTCTTGGAGAGGGGTGATTTCTTTACCCCACAGCGCTGTCGAGTGTCTGTCATTAAAGGCTGAGACTTTCAATCAGTGAGGGGGTTGGGCGGAGGAGAGGGGGGGGGGGGGTTTGGAAATCGAGAGTTTCTCCTTCCACCTCAAACTCTCCACTCCTGCACTTTCTGTTTCTTCTTCCAGGTATCCCGGATCTGGTCGCATTTTGCTTTTAAAGTCACGGGTCGTGAATTGGTGTTGTCTGGTCTTGGAACGGCGTTTATGGGTCCCTCCAACCCGAGGAAGGGTCACCGGACCTGAAACGAGGACGAGGTGAGGGAGTGCAGATGCTGGAGGTCAGAGTCAAGGTTAGAGTGGGCGCTGGGAAAGCAGCTCAGGCAGCGTCTTCGCCCTTCGGTTTTTCCTGCTCCTCGGATGCTGCCTGACCTGCTGTGCTTTTCCAGCACCCTCTGTTCTTGTGTCCGATTCACAGCATCCTGATCTACACGTTTACTGACAGACCGTTTAGGTTTTCTTTGCGGGAGTGCGCCTTACCGTAGGATCGTTGAAATAAAACAAGTTCCTTCTTTCTTTCCCTTCCAATGTGTCCATCGAAGCAATTCCATTTGAAACCGGGTGCCAGAGGGAGAATGGAAGTGAGCATTCCGGGAGCAGCAGGAAGGTGGAGAATCAAATGGGTTGTGAAGACCTCGGAGCAGAAATCAGGCCATTCAGCCCATCAAGTCTGTTCCCCCATTCAGTCATGGCTGAGAGGTTTCTCAACCCCATTCTCCCACTTTCTCCCATAGCCCTTGATACTCAAGAACCTCTCTCTCTCTCTGTCTTAAATATACTCCATCGTCCCCCTCGATCCCCAGGACCCTATCCATCTGTGTCTTAAATATACTCCATCGTCCCCCTCGATCCCCAGGACCCTATCCATCTCCGTCTTAAATATACTCCATCGTCCCCCTCGATCCCCAGGACCCTATCCATCTCCATCTTAAATATACTCCATCGTCCCCCTCGATCCCCAGGACCCTATCCATCTGTGTCTTAAATATACTCCATCGTCCCCCTCGATCCCCAGGACCCTATCCATCTCCGTCTTAAATATACTCCATCGTCCCCCTCGATCCCCAGGACCCTATCCATCTGTGTCTTAAATATACTCCATCGTCCCCCTCGATCCCCAGGACCCTATCCATCTCCATCTTAAATATACTCCATCGTCCCCCTCGATCCCCAGGACCCTATCCATCTCCGTCTTAAATATACTCCATCGTCCCCCTCGATCCCCAGGACCCTATCCATCTGTGTCTTAAATATACTCCATCGTCCCCCTCGATCCCCAGGACCCTATCCATCTGTGTCTTAAATATACTCCATCGTCCCCCTCGATCCCCAGGACCCTATCCATCTGTGTCTTAAATATACTCCATCGTCCCCCTCGATCCCCAGGACCCTATCCATCTGTGTCTTAAATATACTCCATCGTCCCCCTCGATCCCCAGGACCCTATCCATCTCCATCTTAAATATACGCCATCGTCCCCCTCGATCCCCAGGACCCTATCCATCTGTGTCTTAAGTATACTCCATCGTCCCCCTCGATCCCCAGGACCCTATCCATCTCCATCTTAAATATACTCCATCGTCCCCCTCGATCCCCAGGACCCTATCCATCTCTGTTTTAAATATACTCCATCGTCCCCCTCAATCCCCAGGACCCTATCCATATGTGTCTTAAATATACCCCATCGTCCCCCTCGATCCCCGGGACCATATCCATCTCCGTTTTAAATATACTCCATCGTCCCCCTCGATCCCCAGGACCCTATCCATCTCCATCTTAAATATACTCCATCGTCCCCCTCGATCCCCAGGACCCTATCCATCTCCATCTTAAATATACTCCATCGTATCCCCCTCGATCCCCAGGACCCTATCCATCTCTGTCTTAAATATACTCCATCGTCCCCCTCGATCCCCAGGACCCTATCCATCTCTGTCTTAAATATACTCCATCGTCCCCCTCGATCCCCAGGACCCTATCCATCTCCATCTTAAATATACTCCATCGTCCCCCTCGATCCCCAGGACCCTATCCATCTCCATCTTAAATATACGCCATCGTCCCCCTCGATCCCCAGGACCCTATCCATCTCCATCTTAAATATACTCCATCGTCCCCCTCGATCCCCAGGACCCTATCCATCTCTGTCTTAAATATACTCCATCGTCCCCCTCGATCCCCAGGACCCTATCCATCTCCATCTTAAATATACTCCATCGTCCCCCTCGATCCCCAGGACCCTATCCATCTCCATCTTAAATATACTCCATCGTCCCCCTCGATCCCCAGGACCCTATCCATCTCTGTCTTAAATATACCCACTGACCAGGCCCCCACAGCCTCCAGTGGGAGTGAATTCCATCGATCCCCCACTCTCTGGCTGGTGGGGTTTCTCCTGATCTCCATCCTAAACGGTCTTCCCTTTACTCTAAGGCTGTGCCCTTGGCTCCTAGTCCCTCCTACCAATGGAAACATCATTCGAATATCTACTCAGTCCAGGCCATTCAGTATTCTGTAAGAGGCATAGTCAGAGAGATGTACAGTATGGAAACAGACCCTTCGGTCCAACCCGTCCATGCCGACCAGATATCCCAACCCAATCTAGTCCCACCTGCCAGCACCCGGCCCATATCCCTCCAAACCCTTCCTATTCATATACCCATCCAAATGCCTCTTAAATGCTGTAATTGTACCAGCCTCCACCACTTCCTCTGGCAGCTCATTCCATACACGTACCACCCTCTGTGTGAAAAAGTTGCCCCTCAGGTCCCTTTCCCCTCTCACCCTAAACCTATGCCCCTCTAGTTCTGGACTCCCCCACCCCAGGGAAAAGACCTTGTTTATTCACCCTATCCATGCCCCCTCATGGTTTTATAAACCTCTATAAGGTCACCCCTCAGCCTCCGACGCTCCAGGGAAAACAGCCCCAGCCTGTTCAGCCTCTCCCTGTAGCTCAAATTCTCCAACCCTGGCAGCATCCTTGTAAATCTTTTCTGAACCCTTTCAAGTTTCACAACATCTTTCCGATAGGAAGGAGACCAGAATTGCACGCAATATTCCAATAGTGGCCTAACCAATGTCCTGTACAGCTGCAACATGACCTCCCGACTCCTGTACCCAATACTCTGACCAATAAAGGAAAGCATGGGTTCAGTTAGATTCCCCCTACCATTCTTCTAAACTCCATCGAGTCCTCAATCGTTCCTCATATGTTCAGCTCTCTCACCCCTGGGAGCGTTCAGTTGGCTTGGATTGGGGTAGAGGAGCAGGGACATCTCGCTGCAGATGGACAGGGTGAGGCCACATTGGAGTATTGTGTGTGCGGCTCTGGTCTCTGTATCTGAGGAAGGATATTCTGGCAAACTCAATGTAATGACCAGCAAGTTATGTGACCGTTGGCTACCTGTGTCCCCTTCGAAAGCAGATCAGGTTTTCTGCTCAAACCATGAGAATACCCACATTCTGCGTGGAGAGTTTCGAGAAGGGGTTGGTGAGGTTAGGACAGGATAAACAGCCGGGGGGGGGGTGGGGGGGGTGTTTGGACTCATGACGCGGGGTGGGTGGGGGGGGGGGGGAGGAGTTCAAATTATAAAATACAAGAATGATTAGAGGTAATCTCGAAATAATCTCTTCAGACGAGGTGTCATTAGTGGTAAAGAGCTGGTTGTTCAAAGAGTCTGCGGATTATTTTTAAAAGGGGGATGAATTAGCAGTTCCGTAAAAGAATATTAAAGGGAACGGGGACTGGGCAGGACTCAGAGGGCAGACTGGACGGGCCAGACAATTGGCAAATCGAATCCCAGAGCACAGGAGCCCATTCCAGCCATCGATAAATCGTCGAATCCCCAGAGGGTGGAAACAGGCCACTCGGCTCAACAGGTGCACACCGACCCTCTGAAGACTAACCCAGCGACCTTTCCGATATGCTCCCAACAGTTTGGAAAACTTCCTGTTTCCTTCCAGGCAGAGCCCTTTCGATCCCAGAGACCAACGCATTTCTCACCTCCCCGCCCCAGTTCCACTCCCTCTCACCGATTCGTGTATCTCCCCCACCATCCATTCCTGCTCCCCCCCATTTGCCTTTGGTTACTGACGGGGGGGGGAAGCAGGCAGATTCGAAGGGCTGAATGGCTTTCCCTGAAGCTGTTTCTGCTTTACCCTGACAGTAGAGGGCTCACTTGTAGACTCCGTTACTCCTACCTTCCCCCCCCCCCCGCCCCGTATTCCCGTTTCACTGGTGTGGGGATGGTCGGGATTGTAGTGAGGTTCTGTCGACCGGACCCGATAAGAGTCTGAGATCCTTGACTGGGGCTGTTAACCTGCACCAATCAGGGAGCCCTGGCTGACAGATACACACTTGGTGGGGGGGGGGGTGGGGTCAGAGGTTCTGCTCACTCGAGCAAGCCGGCTCCGAGGGAGCTCCAGTTCTGGTCACCTGGTTATAGGAAGGAGAGAGCTAAACTGGAAAGGGTTCAGCAGAGGTTTACCAGGATGTTGCTGGGAATCGAAGGTTTGAGTTGCACAGAAAGGCTGGGACTTTTTTCCCTTGAGCATCAGAGGTTGAGAGGTGACCTTACAGAAGTTTATAAAATCATGAGGGGCATGGTTGGATTAATGATAGATGTCTTAATAGAATAGAATCCCGATGGTGTGGAAATAGGCCCAAAGGGTCCACACTGACCCTCCAGACCCATTCCCCTACCTTATTACCCCACATTTATCCCCGACTAATATACCTAACCTACTCATCCCTGGACACTACGGGACAATTTAGCATGGCCAATCCACCCTAACCTGCACATCCCTGGACACTACAGGATAATTTAGCATGGCCAATCCACCCGAACCTGCACATCCCTGGACACTACGGGACAATTTAGCATGGCCAATCCACCCTAACCTGCACATCCCTGGACACTACAGGATAATTTAGCATGGCCAATCCACCCGAACCTGCACATCCCTGGACACTACGGGACAATTTAGCATGGCCCATCCACCCTAACCTGCACATCCCTGGGCACTACGGGATAATTTAGTATGGCCAATTCGCCCAAATCTCCACATCTTTGGATTGTGGGAAGAAACCGGAGCACCAGAAGGAAACCCACACAGACACGGTGGGGGAGAATGTGCAAACTCCACACAGACAGTCGCCCCGAGGGGGGAATCGAACCCGGGTCCCTGGCACCATGAGGCAGCGGCGCTAACCACTGAGCCCTTAGTCCTTCCCTAGCTGGGGGAGGTTTAAGACGATAGGGCACATTTTCCACATGTATACTGTCAAGAGCCCTCAGGACCTTGTACGTTTCAATCATGTAGTCTCCTATTCTTGCAAATTTAAGTGAAAACAGATCTAGCCTTTGTTCAGACAAAATCCTGCCCTGCCCAGGTATTAGATGCGTCGACTTTTTTCTGAACTATCTTTAATCCAGTCCTTAAATGAGGGAATGAGCTCCAGAATTATATTATTCAGCTGGAGAGGGCTCAGGATGGGATTTACCGGGACGTTGCTGGGAGTGGAAGGTTTCAGTTGTCAGGAGAGGCATGGACAATTTTCCCTGGAGTGTCGGAGGTTGAGAGGCAACCTTATAGAGGCTTATAAATGAATGAAGGGTATGGATAGACTTAAGGGGAGTTGTCTTTTCTCTGGGATGGGGCATTTCAAGACTAGGGGTACATTTTTTTTTAGATTAGATTAGATTAGATTAGATTACTTACAGTGTGGAAACAGGCCCTTCGGCCCAACAAGTCCACACCGCCCCGCCGAAGCGTAACCCACCCATACCCCCTTATCTAAATCTACCCCTTACCTAACACTATGGGCAATTTAGCATGGCCAATTCACCTGACCTGCACATCTTTGGACTGTGGGAGGAAACCGGAGCACCCGGAGGAAACCCACGCAGACACGGGGAGAACGTGCAAACTCCACACAGTCAGTCGCCTGAGGCGGGAATTGAACCCGGGTCTCTGGCGCTGTGAGGCAGCAGTGCTAACCACTATGCCACCGTGCCGGTGAGAGGAGACATGAGGTGAGAGGAGACATGAGGGGCAAATATTTTTGCACAGAGGGTGGTTCTTGTGTGGGATGAACTTCCAAAGGAATGGGGGATGTAGGCACAGTGAAAAAGACACTTGGATCAATCCGTCAACAGGAAAGGGATTATGGGCCAGGAGCAGGGCAGGTGGAACTGGTTTAGTTTGGGATTCTGGATGGGTTGAGCCAAAGGGTCTGTTTCCGTGCTGGATGACTCGACCACTCTCCACAGAGGGACCTCCATCACATATACACAAGCAGGTCAGAGGTGAGGAATACCGTAGCGAATAATTCCCCTGCTGACTCCCCCCCCCACACGCACACACACACACACAAAGACTGTCCCACCATCGACAAGGCGCAAGTCAGGAGGGTGAGGGAATACACCCCACTCGCCCCTAGACGGAGGGGCAGCTCCAACAACACTCGAGAAGCTCGACACCGTCCAGGGACAAAGCAGCTGCCCACCCCCCCCGCCCCCCCCACCCCCACCCCCACTCAATTAGTACCACAAGTACTCGCTCCCTCCACCCCTGACGCATATTATAAGAAAGATTGTGAACATTAAGGAGAGTACAGAAGCGATGTGCAAGAACGGTTCCAGGGCTGAGAAACGTTGGTGCAGGCAGCGTTTGGCACACTTACCTTCATCGGTCAGAGCACTGGGTATAGGAGGTGAAAGGTTGCAGCTGTACTGGACATTGGTGAGGCCGCTTTTGGAATACAGTGTAGAATTCTGTTCTCCCCGATACAGCAGGGATGTTACTAAACTGGAACGGGTGCAGAAAAAAAGATAGACAAGGATGTCACCGAGACTGGGAGGTTTGAGTTGTACGGAGATTTAAAAGGGACCCGAGGGGGAACTTTTTCATCCCAGAGGGTGGCTTGTATAGAACATCGAAAAGTACAGCACAGAACAGGCCCTCAGGCCTATGAGGTTGTGCCAAGACTTGATCCTAATGTCAAATACAGTAACTTAACCTCCGCACCCCTCAACTCACTGCTATCCACGTGCATGTCCAGCAGTCCCTTAAATGTCCCCAATGACTTCGCTTCCACCACCACAGCTGATAACGCATTCCATACATTCACAATTCTCTGTGTAAGGAACCTACCTCTGATCTCTCCTTTATACCTTCCTCCTAATATCTTTAAACGATGACTCCTCGTACCAGTCAGTCCTGCCTTGGGGACTAAGTTGCCAGAGGTACATGCAGGTATCCTTACAACATCTCGAAGACATTTGGATGGGGACGTGAACAGAAAAGGCTTGGATGGATATGGGTTAAGTGCAGGCAAATCGAGTCATAGAGCTGGACAACATGCAAATAGACCCTTCGGTCCAACTCATCCAGATACGCTCAATTAATCTAATCCCATTCACCTCCATTTGACCCCGATCCCTCTATTCATGTCCCCATCCAGATGCCTCTTAAATGCTGTCATTGTACCAGCCTCCACCACTTCCTCTGGCAGCTCATTCCACACACGCACCACCCTCTGTGTGAAAAAGTTGCCCCTTAGATCCCTTTCCCCTCTCACTTTAAACCTATGCCCCTCTAAGTCTAGACTCTCCCACCCCAGGGAAAAGACCTCGTCTATTCACTCTGTCCGTGCTGATTTTGTCAACCTCTAGAAGGTCACCCCTCAGCCTCCGAAAATAACCCTAATTTTATCCAGTCTTTCCCATGTGGCTCCAACATCCTTTTCTGAACCCTTTCAAGTTTCACAATATCCTTCCTAGGGGGGAGTTTAGTTGGGGATTATGGTTGGCCTGGACTCTTAAAGTCATGTTGAACCCCAAAAGTTTAACAGCGCTCTCTCTCTCTCTCTCTCTCTCCACAGACCTGCTGAGTTTCTCCAGCATTGTCTGTTTCTTTTCTTAACCGTCACTGTCTATTCAGAGCCCTCCAAAAGGGGGACTGGGGAGGGAAACGTGAGTGGAAGAAAAACAAGCCATTACAAGCTTTTCGCTCCCAAATCACGTCACTCCCAACGTGGCTTTAGGGATCAGGAACTGAGTTCTGGGCAAGGGTCACTCGACCTGAAAGGTTAACCCTGATTTCTCTCCACGGGGTGCCACCAGACCCGCTGAGCTTTTCCTGCAATTTCTGTTCCTTACTTACAGCCCCTGCAGTCCTTTGGGTTTTGCATCTTAAGAGAGCTCACTGTTTGGCCAGTCTGAAAGCTCGAGATGTCAGATCTTCGTTCCGTCAAGAGTATAGTTAGGTGGCAGGGCGAGGGGGGGGGGGGTGTCCCCGAGTCCTTTCCCTCACCCTCGCTGAATTAAAGTTGCAATGTCCCAATGCAACAATCCCCAAAATATCCAGCAAACTGACGCAGCAGAAGAGGAGACAAGCAAAAAGTCAAGAAAATACAGGAAGATAGGGGAGTATTTATTCACAGATTGAGCATAATTATAATCCTGTTTTTAAAACTATCCACATGCACCATCTCCTTAAGTGAAATTACATGCCAGCCCAAGCCTGGGTCAAATAAAGGCTAATTCACCACAGGATTCAGGAATTGGATACCGACAAAAGCCTCTGCTGCAGTTTTAAGGGAATCAAAGGGCTGTCTTTGGGTTCGCTCACAGGAAAGTGGGCGTCGAGGCTACAGACAGACGGGCCATGATTTCAGCGTGGGACAGAGCAAGCTTGAGGGGCTGAATGGCCTACTCATTCCTGATGAAAGGCTTTTGCCCGAAACGTCGATTCTCCTGCTCCTCGGATGCTGCCTGACGTGCTGTGCTTTTCCAGTGTCACACTCTCGACTCTAATCTCCAGCATCTGCAGTCCTGACTTCGGCCTGCTCTTGCTGTCAATTGGAACAATCATAATTTTTAGATAGAGAGAGAGAGAGACAGTGAGAAAGAGAGAGAGATACACAGACAGAGAGAAAGAGAAACAGAGAGAGAGAGAGAGAGAGAAAGAAAGAGAGACAGTGAGAAAGAGAGAGAGACAGACAGAGAGAGAGAGAGACAGAGAGAGAGAGAGACACACAGAAAGAGAAAGAGAGACAGAGAGAGAGACATAGAGAGAGAGACAGTGAGAAAGAGAGAGAGAGATACACAGACGGAGAGAAAGAAAAAAAGAGAGAGAGAGAGAGAAAGAGAGACAGTGAGAAAGAGAGAGAGACAGACAGAATGAGAGAGACAGACACACAGAAAGAGAAAGAGAGACACAGAGAGAGAGACAGTGAGAAAGAGAGAGAGAGAGAGAGAGATACACAGACAGAGAGAGAGAGACACAGAGAGAGAGACAAAGAGAGACAGTGAGAAAGAGAGAGACAGACAGAGAGAGACACACAGAAAGAGAGTGCCTGTGTGCGTGTGAAAGTGTGTGTGTGTAGGAGTGTCTGTGTGTGTGTATAGTGTAATGGTGGTCCCCTGTAATGTGACATGAACCCACGGTCCCAGTTGAGGCCCTCCCTATGAGTACCGAACTTAGCTATCAGCCTCTGCTCGGCCACTTTTCGCTGCTGCCTGTCCCGAAGTCCGCCTTGGAGGATGGTTCACCCGAAGGTCCGAGGTCAAATGTCCTGGATCACTGAAGTGTTCCCCAACTGGGAGGGAACATTCCTGTCTGCTGATTGTTGTGCGGTGCCCATTCACTCGTTGGCCGTTGTCAGATGAATGGGCACCGCATTGCATTATGCACACCATTGCATTATCTCATTTCTGAAGGCTTCCCATTTTCCAGCCGTCCCTTTACCTGCGAACATCTGCCTCCAAACAGCTTTCAAAAGTTCTTGCCTAATACGGTCAAAATTGGCCTTTCTCAAAATTGACCACCATTGCATTAAAAGGCAATGATTCCTGAAGAAGGGCTTATGCCCGAAACATTGATTCTCCTGTTCCTCGGATGCTGCCTGACCTGCTGCGCTTTTCCAGCAACACATTTTCAGCTCTGATCTCCAACATCTGCAGTCCTCACTTTCAACATTGCGTTATACACACAAACACATACACACGGACACACATATACACAGATGTGCACACAGACACTACACACACACCCTTGCAGACACACACACTCCCACACTCATACCTGCACCCCCTCACAGACTTAAGACACTCTGCACTCACTACACACACATACACACTTTCTTACACTCACAACCCCCAACCCAGACACACACACACACACATGCACACATATATATTTTGTGGGGTGAATTTGTACTTGCAGAGTTACATTGCACTTTGCTCAGAAACTGCATGCATTCACGTGAAACTCCGTCATCTCACTTTTTAGATTGGAATCAATCTAAACATCACGGCATGGACAGAGAACACAGGGGGCCGACACCTTCCACGTATGGGAAAGAGTGAGGACTGCGGATCAGAGCTTAAAAACGTGTTGCTGGAAAAGCGCAGCAGGTCAGGCAGCATCCGAGGGAGCGGGAGAATCGAGTCCGGAAGAAGGGCTCGTGCCCGAAACGTCGATCCTCCTGCTCCTTTGATGCTGCGCTTTTCCAGCAGCACATTTGTTTTAAAACCCCCAACGTATTGCCTTAGCGATCGCCACTGTGAACAGCTAACCTGAGAATGCAACTTCCCAAACAAAAGGGTTGTGTGATTTGCACATGATACACATCATGGTCATTCTAACACATGAAAGGCTTAACAATCAATGTTTCAATGTATAATTTCAGAGACATCACACTGTCAATTTTTGCTATTAATTCTGTGTGTTAGGATTGAGCCCTCCAATACCAACTGATGAAGGAGCAGCGCTCTGAAAGCTAGTGCTTCCAATTAAACCTGTTGGACTCTAACCTGGTGCTGGGTGATTGATCAACATTGGACCTCCTCTGGGAGGTGGCCACACGAGCTGAACCAATGACAGTCTTGCGGGCCAATCAGAGACGAGGAGAAGTGGATTGGGAACTGATTGACAGCCTCAACGACCAATGGGGATTGGGCACCCTTTTGGTGCTGTCCACTTAAGAGGGGATTGCCAATTGACGGACAGGCTCACGGGGCCAATAGGGGACGGGGCACTGCGGTGGGCGGGGTTCAGCAATGACGGGGGGCGATGCACACCAATGGGAGGTGAGGTCGAAGAGGCGGGTCCAATGAAGAGCGGGCCCGCGAAGTCACGTGGGCCAATCATAGCTGAACAAGCTGGGTGGGCGGGACTCGGATGGGACAGACAGCGGCGGGCACCAATGGAGGCTCGGGGAATCCGACCGCCCTGTTCCCAATGAGGCGCGGCTGGCCATTGGCGGACGGCCTTGGGCGGCGGGCGGGACGGTCAGGGGCGGGCCAATGGTGCCGTTCCCCCCCCCCCCCCCCCAGAAACTGAGTGACGGGTCGGCCGGCCAATGGGGAGCGAGGGCGCGCTCGTTCGTCTCGGAAGGCAGGAGAGTTGGAGCGGCGCGCGAGAGCGGCGGTTGGAAAATGGATCGAAACGAGATCTACTACTCGGATCGGTACAACGACGGCGAGTTCGAGTACCGGTGAGAGACCGTGGGGAAGAGGGGGGAAATAACCGCGTCAATAAATCCCTCAGGATCCCCCTCAAAACCCGATCGTCCCTTTACCATCCCCTTCTTTACCGGTTCTTCGACTCCCCGGTTTCGGTCTCCCCTCGCCGCTTTCGGGGGTCGTTTTCCCTTCGCGAAACGAAGGGTGGATTTTTCTCTTCTGTTTAATCGGAGACCATTCCATTCCCCGGCCACCGGAAGCTGCCCCGATTTCCCTCCCTCCGCGTGGGCTCCCGACGCGCCGCCCGACGGGAATTGTAGTCCAGGAAGTGAGCCCCGCTTCCGGTGGGCGGCCGGAAGTCGATGGCCCAAATAGGGCTTATTCCCCCGCGCGGTGCCCGCCGGGAGCTGTAGTCCCGGAAGTGGGTCCCTCAGCTTACCTCCAGGCTAAAATGGAAAAGCAAATTTGACAAAGGGTCAGTGAGACTCGAAGCGTCAGCTCTTTTCTCTCCTTACAGATGCTGCCAGACCTGCTGAGATTTTCCAGCATTTTCTCTTTTTGTTATCCCTCCAGGCAAAGGCGGGCTTCTTAAAACGACATACGCTGAAGATCACAGCAGGTCAGACCACATCCTTGGAGAGGGGAGCAAGCTAACGTTTCGAGTCCAGATGACTCTTCATTAGAGCTTAATCTAGTACACTTATTGCTCACAATGTACATTGTCTCATAGAGATGTACAGCTCGGAAACAGTCCCTTCGGCCCAATTCGTCCATGCCGACCAGATAGAGTCCAGATTAGAGTGATGCTGGTAAAGCACAGCATGGCCAGGCAGCATACGAGGAGCAGGGATCCTGATGAAGGGCTTTTGCCCGAAACGTCGATTTTCCTGCACCTCGGATGCTACATGACCTGCTGTGCTTTCCCAGCACCACTCTAATCTAGACTCTGATCTCCAGCATCTGCAGTGCTCCCTTTTGACATGCCGACCAGAGATCCCAACCTAATCTAGTCCCATTTGCCAGCACTTGGCCCACATCCCTCTGTTCTGTACATTGGAGAGACACAGTGCAGACTGCTTTACAAAATACCTGCATTCTGTCTGCAAAAATGACTCTCAGCTTCCATTTGCCTGCCACTTCAACACATTCTTTGAATATTTTAAAAGACGACAGGAAGGATGTTTTGAAACTTGAAAGGGCTCAGCAAAGATTTACAAAGATGTTGCCAGCGTTGGAGGGAGAGGCTGAACAGGGTGGAGCTGTTTTCCCTGGATCATCAGAAGCTGAGGGGTAACCTTGTAGAGGTTTATAAAATCATGAGGGGCATGGTTAGGGTAAATAGATAAGGACTTTTTCCTCGGGGTTGGGAGAGTCCAGAATTAGAAGGCATAGGTTTTGGGTGAGGGGGGAAGATTTAAAAGGGGCCCAAGGGGCAATGTTTTCACACATTGGTACGTGTGTGGAATGAGCTGCCAGAGGAAGTGGTGGAGGCTGGTACAATGACAACATTTAAAAGGCATCTGGATGGGGACATGAGTAGGAAAGATTTAGAGGAATATGGGCCAAGTGCTGGCAAATGGGACAGGATTAATTTAGGATATCTGATCATCATGGATGGGTTGGACCGCAGGGTCTATTTTCATGTTCTCCACCTCGCCCAGGTTGAGGTTGTGGATGTAGGTTTGCCCGGTGAGCTGGAGGGTACGTTTACAGACTGGGCGACATCATCGGTGAGCCTCCGGTGAGCTTCATCACCAATCCAGGGAAACCGAAACACGTAAATCAAAGCAGGTCATGGACACCAGTGTTTCACTGATGATGTTACCCAGTACGGTGATGAGACGTCTGACAACGAACCTTCCGGCCCAGCCAGCTCCGTTACATCCCAGAATGAGGACATTTAGCTGATGCTCACAGCACCTCACTGTTTGTACGTTGGTGTGCTGCATTTCCTGTGATGTAACACTGAGTCCCCTTCAACAGTGACTTCATTGGCTGCAAAATGCTTTCGAACTCCCAGTGGTTGTAACCCATTCTACAGCGCTCCATGTATTTCTTCCTTGCAGGGTGAACAGACCACTAGAGAGGGGACTTTTTGAAATGCTGCCGGTGTTGTTTTCTTTTCTATTGAGGAGAATGTAAATCTCCTGTTCGTTTTATTCCCCCCCAACACACTACCCCCTAACTGCAGTATTGCTTGTAATTTGCTGCCACTATTGTATTGGGTCTGTTGATGCTGCGGTGCTTGAGTCATCATTCCTGGAGCTGAGAGAGAAAGCCAGTGGCAAAGGGATGGAAAAATGATTGATGCACCAGCTGACCAATGAGAATCATTTGTTTTCATTGAATTCCTATAGTGTGGATGCATGCCACTTGGCCTATCAAGTCCAGACCTACCCTCCAAAGAGCTTCCTGCCCAGACTGTGCCCCCTCCCCTATCAGTCTAACCCTACCTTTCCCAGTGCTACCTCACCCTAACCTGCACATCCCTGGGCACTACAGGACAATTTAGCATGGCCGATCCACCCTAACCTGCACATCCCTGGACACTATGGGACAATTTAGCATGGCCAATCCACCCTAACCTGCACATCCCTGGGCACTACGGGACAATTTAGAATGGCCAGTGCACCCTAACCTACACATCCCTGGGGCACTACGGAACAATTTAGCATGGCCAATCCACCCTAACCTGCACATCCCTGGGTACTATGGGACAGTTTAGCATAGGCCAATCCACCCTAACCTGCACATCCCTGGGCACTATGGGACAATTTAGAATGGCCAGTGCACCCTAACCTACACATCCCTGGGGCACTACGGAACAATTTAGCATGGCCAATCCACCCTAACCTACACATCCCTGGGCACGATGGGACAATTTAGCATGGCCAATCCACCCTAACCTACACATCCCTGGGCACTATGGGACAATTTAGCATGGCCAACCCACCCTAACCTGCACATCCCTGGGCACTATGGGACAATTTAGCATGGCCAACCCACCCAAACCTGCACATCCCTGGGCACTACGGGACAATTTAGCATGGCCAATCCACCCTAAGCTGCACATCCCTGGGCACTATGGGACAATTTAGCATGGCCAATCCACCCTAACCTGCACAACCCTGGGCACTACGGGACAATTTAGCATGGCCAATCCACCCTAACCTGCACATCCCTGGGCACTACGGGACAATTTAGCATGGCCAATCCACCCTAACTTGCACATCCCTGGGCACTCTGGGACAATTTATCATGGCCAATCCACCCAAACCTGCACATCCCTGGGCACTACGGGACAATTTAGCATGGCCAATCCACCCTAACCTGCACATCCCTGGGCTCTACTGGACAATTTAGCACGGCCAACCCACCCTAACCTGCACATCCCTGGGCACTATTGGACAATTTAGCATGGCCAATCCACCCTAACCTGCACATCCCTGGGCACTACGGGACAATTTAGCATGGCCAACCCACCCTAACCTGCACATCCCTGGACACTATTGGACAATTTAGCACGGCCAACCCACCCTAACCTGCACATCCCTGGGCACTCTGGGACAATTTAGCATGGCCAATCCAACCCTATCCTGCACATCCCTGGGCACTATGGGACAATTTAGCATGGCCAATCCACCCTAACCTGCACATCCCTGGGCACTATGGGACAATTTAGCGTGGGCCAATCCACCCTAACCTGCACATCCCTGGGCACTACGGAACAATTTAGCATGGCCAATCCACCCTAACCTGCACATCCCTGGGCACTATGGGACAATTTAGCACGGCCAATCCACCCTAACCTGCACATCCCTGGGCACTATGGGACAATTTAGCACGGCCAATCCACCCTAACCTGCACATCCCTGGGGCACTATGGGACAATTTAGCATGGCCAATCCACCCTAACCTGCACATCCCTGGGCACCACGGGACAATTTAGCATGGCGAATCCACCCTAACCTGCACATCCCTGGGCACTACGGGACAATTTAGCGTGGGCCAATCCACCCTAACCTGCACATCCATGTGCACTATGGGACAATTTAGCATGGCCAATCCACCCTAACCTGCACATCCCTGGGCACTACGGAACAATTTAGCATGGCCAATCCACCCTAACCTGCACATCCCTGGGCACTACGGGACAATTTAGCATGGCCAATCCACCCTAACCTGCACATCCCTGGGCACTATGGGACAATTTAGCACGGCCAATCCACCCTAACCTGCACATCCCTGGGCACTATGGGACAATTTAGCACGGCCAATCCACCCTAACCTGCACATCCCTGGGGCACTATGGGACAATTTAGCATGGCCAATCCACCCTAACCTGCACATCCCTGGGCACCACGGGACAATTTAGCATGGCGAATCCACCCTAACCTGCACATCCCTGGGCACTACGGGACAATTTAGCGTGGGCCAATCCACCCTAACCTGCACATCCATGTGCACTATGGGACAATTTAGCATGGCCAATCCACCCTAACCTGCACATCCCTGGGGCACTATGGGACAATTTAGCATGGGCAATCCACCCTAACCTGCACATCCCTGTGCACTATGGGACAATTTAGCATGGCCAATCCACCCTAACCTGCACAACCCTGGGCACTACGGGACAATTTAGCATGGCCAATCCACCCTAACCTGCACATCCCTGGGCACTATGGGACAATTTAGCATGGCCAATCCACCCTAACCTGCACATCCCTGGGCACTACAGGACAATTTAGCATGGCCAATCCACCCTAACCTGTTCATCCCTGGGCACTATGGGACAATTTAGCACGGCCAATCCACCCTAACCTGCACATCCCTGGGCACTACAGGACAATTTAGCATGGCCAATCCACCCTAACCTGTTCATCCCTGGGCACTATGGGACAATTTCCCATGGCCAATCCACCCTAACCTGCACATCTGTGGATTGTGGGAGGCAACCAGAGCACCCGAAGGAAACCCACACTGACACTGGGGGGAAAATGTCCACCTCAGTTGCCTCAGGGTGGAATCGAACCTGTGTCCCTGAGGCAGCGGCACCAACCATTGAGCCACCCTGCTGTCTTTAACGAAAAGTGCTGGAGAAACTCAGCTGGTCTGGCAGCATTCGTGGAGAGAGAAAAGACAGAGTTGACATTTCAAATCCAGTGACCCCACGTCAGAACAGAGTTAACACAAGGTGCTGCGGGACCAGCTGAGTCTCTGTGTTTTTGTTTCAGATTTCCCGATCCCATTGTCCTTTTTGATTTACGTTAGGTGGCAAGCCTTTTGTTCGGGAGCTGAGTGTTGGCGGAGAATGTCTGGGAAGGTCGCTATGATTCGTGTCAGGGTCTCCAATCAGGTGGTGGGGTGGGGAATATTCATACCTCGCTCCGAGCTTTCATGTGGTTCTGCTCCTGAGATTGAATACTCAGCCTTGGGCATCCTTATTCTTTTTTTCCTGGCCCATCTCTCTTCCCCCAGTCACGTCATGCTGCCCAAGAAGATTGCAAAGCTGGTGCCCAAGACTCACCTGATGTCGGAGACCGAATGGAGGAATCTTGGGGTGCAGCAGAGTCCGGGCTGGATTCACTACATGATCCACGAGCCAGGTAACACCCCGTCGATCACTCCCTCCCCCTCGAACTGCGAGAGGCCGATTTCCCAAAGCCAGCACTTCCCAGACTGTCACTATCCCTTATCAGTGGTCGCCTTATCGGGAGATAGAATGAGCTCTCAGTTTGATAGAGCCTTCGTGAGTTTGTAGCTCAGGTTGAATTCCGGATGTAGGTTTGCTCGCTGGGCTGGAAGGTTCATTTTCAGATGTTTCATCACCCAGTCGGTCACATCATCAGTGAGCTCCTGGCCAGAGAAAGACACAACCCACTCTCACTCGTATCCTTACATACACACAGACCAAGAAGGACACCAAGACAACACGTCCATCTTAAGTCAGGCTCAACAGAGACATGCACAGGAGTTCCTAGAATTCTAGCCAGAGCTCCATCAATAAACACATCGATTTGGACCCCAGCTGCCACCCTCTGAATACAAGAACAGGAGTGATATCACTCATCCTCAGAGACCAAGTCACACAGATAGAAAATGGGACAAAACTCTGGGTGGTGTTCCCTAGTATGGCGACGAAACGTCTGAAATCGCACCTTCCAGCTCAGCGAGCAAACCTACATCCCGATTGAGCGTTGCTTTTGAATTTAAAGACAAACTATACTGCATTGTAGAAATCAGCACGACCTCACGGGGAGAGTAAGGCTGTGAGATGGTGTAGCTGGACACTGTCAAACCGTGGTGATTTGGAGACACCAGTATTGGACTGGGGTGGGCAAAGTTCAGAATCACACAACACCAGGTTATCGTCCAACAGGTTTATTTGGAAGCACTAGCTTTCACAGCACTGCCCCTTCATCTGGTGGTCACAACCAACTGATGAAGGGGCAGCGCTCCGAAAGCTAGTGCTTCCAAATAAACCTGTTGGACTATAACCTGGTGTTGTGTGATTTTTTTTTTATCATCAAAAAAGTGTGGTGCTGGAAAAGCACAGCCGATCAGGCAGCATCCGAGGAGCAGGAGAGTCGACGTCTTGAGCATAAACTCTTCATTCACCAGGAACACTTTTTTTTTTCTTTTTGACTCTGATCTCCAGCATCTGCGGCCCTCACTTTCTCCGATCGGTGCACGGCGAAGGGCTGATGCCCGAAACGTCGATCCTCCTGCTCCTCGGACGCTGCCTGACCTGCTGCGCTTTTCCAGCACCGCCCTCTCAGCTCTGATCTCCAGCATCGGTACTCCTCACCTTCTTCCCAGAGGACCCTTGTCAGCTTCAGCAGCCTCTGTGCCCAGGGGAGGAGTGAGGAACACTTCAGCTGGGACTGTCACTTCACAACCCCGTCCTGCTGGCATTGGTTGACTGCGTCAGGAGCTCCTGCTGTGCTCTTCTCCACATCGGGGACACGGTTCACCGAGCATTGCGGCAGGAGCTGGGCCAGACCTCCCAGTCACAGCCCACTTTGATTTCCCCTTCCCACTCCCTTTCTGACATGACCACCCCAGGCCTCCTCCATTGCCACAACGAGACCGCAAACTGGAAGAACAACACCTCACCTTCCGCCTGGGCAGCTCCCAGGATACAATGTTGAGCTCAAATCACCTCCTTTCCCACATCCCCCTGAATCCCTTCCCAGCAGCCACCACCACCCCCCCCTTCCTCACTTCCACCCCTCCCTGCCACCAACTGGATTCCTTCTCCCCCATTCACCAATCAGCTCGTACCCTCTGCCTGTCACCCCCTCCAGCCCCCCAAAACCCCTCCCTATTTCTGTCACCCTCTCCAGCCCCTACACCCCCTCCCTATCTCAGTCACCCCCTACACCCCCTCCCTATCTCTGTCACCTCCTCCAGCCCCTACACCCCCTCCCTATCTCTGTCACCCCCTCCAGCTCCTACACCCCCTCCCTGTCTCTGTCACCCCCTCCAGCCCCCTACACCCCCTCCCTATCTCTGTCACCCCCTCCAGCCCCCTACACCCCCTCCCTATCTCTGTCACCTCCTCCAGCCCCTACACCCCCTCCCTATCTCTGTCACCCCCTCCAGCTCCTACACCCCCTCCCTGTCTCTGTCACCTCCTCCAGCCCCTACACTCCCTCCCTATCTCTTGTCACCCTCCTCCAGCCCCCTACACCCCCTCCCTATCTCTGTCACCCCCTCCAGCCCCTACACTCCCTCCCTATCTCTGTCACCCCCTCCAGCCCCCTACACCCCCTCCCTATCTCTGTCCCCCCTCCAGCCCCCTACACCCCCTCCCTATCTCTGTCACCCCCTCCTGCCCCTAAACCCCCTCCCTATCTTTCCCTAAGCTCTGGACCGCCCTCCCGTGCCTCTGGGTTTTGAGCAGGACGTGGCCTGGCCCTCCCAGCGGAGCAGGGTTGTGTATTCAAGCCGCTAAACCAATTCTGACACTGTGTTCACTCTCTCTCTCTCTCTCTCCCTCAGAGCCTCACATCCTGCTGTTCAGGCGCCCGCTGCCGAAGAAAGGCCTGGAAGGGTTGTGACCTGCTGGACTTTCCACCCTGCCTCATCCCACCCTCCCCTCTCCACCGTGGACCTCCCCACAGCCCTCTGACAGACCACACCCCTCACACACACTCTGACACACACACTCACTCAGATTCACAGACACAAACACACTGACACAGACACACACTGGTACAGTCTCACTCAGACATACACACACACACTGTCACAGACCAGACACAAATTCACTCACACACTCTCTCACACGCACACACACACAGACATACAGATACTCACTCAGACACACTCTCACAGACAGGCAGACGCACTCAGAAACACACACACACATTCACTCACTCAAACACACACAAAGCAAGAGGCCTGCCAGCCTTCTCTTCCATTCCCCAACAGCTCGGGGTCACTCAAAGGCCAGTTACTGGGAAGGGGGGGGAAGGCCCAGACGATGGACCGCCCACCCCGCCCCGAATCTCTCCGAATGCTCTTTATGTTTCTTGTCATGGCTCTCGTTCTCTGGCGAGGTGGTCAGGCGGAGTGCAGCTTCGACACGATGGAGCCCGATGGGTGAGAACTCCTTCCCCCAGCACCAACCCCATTTTATAGCTGGGATTGGGGGGGGGGCAGTGGGACTCCCTAATGGACCGTCAGCTCCAGGATTGGTACTGAACAGTTGGAGCGGGTTGGCAACATCAGTCTGGGCAGGATCCGGCACAGCACCGAGGTTAGGCTGCCAATAGAGGGACCGAGCTGCCTCCAGCCGCGGCCCGTCCTGACCGAGTTATTCTCTGTTTGTTTTGATCCGCTGTGCAGCTGATGTCAGCCTGGTGTGGCTATGCTCCCTCTTCCTCTCCCCCGCTGACGTTGCGGCTGTGTGGTGCCCAACTTCCTGTAGCCAATCCACCCTAACCTGCACATCCCTGGGCACTACGGGACAATTTAACATGACCAATCCACCCTCACCTGTATACCCCTGGGCTGTTGGGGGGGGGGGGGGGGGGGGGGGGGGGGGGGAGGTAAACTGGAGCACCCGGAGGAAACCCACGCAGACACGGGGGAGAGAATGTGCAACCTCCACACAGACAGTCTCCCCAAGGGGGGAATCGAACCCGGCAGCAGCACTCATCGCTGAGCCACCGGGCCACCCCATTTAGTATGGGAGAGAATCAGTCTGCCAGTTTGCTGAGTGGTTGTTTCAATCACCTACAGTCTCCAAGCCATCTCACCAGATGGTTCTCCAAGTCAATGTGTCTTGTCTTTTTTTTCCTGTGTTAATGGAGGGGGAGGTGGGAGAGGGGAAAGAGGGGACAGTAATTGCTGACTGCTGTAAAAGTGCACCTATACTTTAAAACTTCCCATGTTTGCTGCTGTTCGTCTTTGTGACACACTCTCCGTTCGCGTCAGACATAGGAGCGGAAAGGAGGCTGCTCCGCCCATCGGGTCTACTCTGTCACATTCAGCGGGGCTCAACTCGGCTCTCCCTACACCCCCCCCCCACCCCCACCCCACCCCCCACAACCCCGTGACCCGTTGATTTCCCCTTCCAGGTGATACAATCCCAAGAAACCTGGTGCAGGTCTGCATGGAGGGGAGGGAGTTCTTCCCGCTGTGTCTCCCTCACCAGCGGGGCCTGACCTTTTACCTCACCCTGTGCATGGGGTAATAAGATCACTCCCGGGGCAACCCAATCACCCCCCCCCCCCCCACCTCAATTCACCGACAGGACTCCGAAGAGCCGGGGCCGTGGAATGTATCCGAATGAATCCGACTCCTGCAGCTTGTGCATTGCAATCCCCTGTTTTCGAAGTTTTTGATACATGTTTATCGTGATCTGTCTTTGAATTTTTAATAAATGTTTAATGACCTTTGTCGTTGGAGCGTTATATTCCATGAGTGGGGGAGAACCTTGTCAAGAGATGTACCTCTGCTGTATGACTCTGAATGGTATATTTTCCAGACATCAGTCAGTTTTAAGGCCTGTCACATTCCTGGTCCAGTCCTGAGGAGACATGGAACTCAGCCATTGAAGGGCACCACAGCTGTTCCGACAGGGAGCACTGTCCCAACTCGGCTCAGTCACAAAGTTACAGAGTTTGGATTCGAGTGGGTGCTGGAAAAGCACAGCAGTTCAGGCAGCAGCTGAGGAGCAGGACAATCGACGTTTCGGGCAAAAGTGTTTCAAGTACCCATCAAGCCTTTCTGACGGACTGTGCTATTTATTTTAAATGTCTCAATATCTGACTGCCTGTGCTACAGTAAGGGAGAAACAGAGCCCTGTCGTTTAAATTTTTTTTGTGTAGGAGAGCAGAAGTCAGCAAGGTCGTGATTTGTTCATGAGCTAGGCATTATGGGCAGGAGTAGCATTTATTGCTACTGTCTGGGATTTGTGCAGATTTGTTTTAGATTACATTTTTTAGATTACTTACAGTGTGGAAACAGGCCCTTCGGCCCAACAAGTCCACACCGACCCTCCGAAGAGCAACCCACCCAGACCCATTCCCCTACATTTTACCCCTTCACCTAACACTACGGGCAATTTAGCATAGCCAATTCACCTGACGCGCACATTTTTTGGATTGTGGGAGGAAACCGGAGCTCCCGGAGGAAATCCACGCAGACACGGGGAGAATGTGCAAATTCCACAGAGACAGTTGCCTGAGGTGGGATTTGAACCAGGATCTCAAGCTCAGTGCTAACCACTGTGCCACCCAGTTACTGGGGATGGATGACTGGTGGAGGGTAAATAGAGGCAATTTGTCTTTGTAAACAAAATAGGTTAAAACCTGATTGCAGGGTCAGTCCAGTTTACATTCCAATTGCAGCGTAATTATGGGAGCTGGACAGAATACATCTGCTCCCTGCTCAGGCTCGTGCCCGCCTCACCCTCTCTGTGACAATATCATACAGGCGCGAGTCACTGTAACACAGTGTCCAACCTCACGACATTTAAAAGGCATCTGGATGGGGATACGAACACGAAGGGTTTCAAGGGACATGAGCTAAATGCTGGCAAATGGGACTAGATTAATTTAGGATATGGACGAGTTGAACCTAAGGGTCTGTTTCTCGTGCTGTACATCTCTACAACTCTTTGATAGATAGATTTTTATTGAGCAAAGGGACCCGAACCAAAGGCAGGTATGTGGAGTCAGGACGCTGATGAGCTCATTGAATGGTAGCAGAGGCTCAAGGGGCTCAATGGCCTCCTCCTGTTCCTGTTTTGATTTGGTTAACAGTTCAGATTACATTAAAAAATGACACAACACCCAGGTTATAGTCCCACAGGTTTATTTCAGATTACTTCAGTGTTTGGAATAATCTGACATTGCAACGAACCCCAGGGAGAGTGACAACAAAAGTACAACAAATGAAAGAAAACAATATTTTGAGGGGGAACACAATGATGAGACCTGGCTCTCACCCGGAAAGGCTTCGCGGTTGCGCAGGAAACTGGTGGGGGAACGAGCATGAGGACGGACCGGATGGTGGAGGGGGCGGAGTCCGGATTCAAGGGAGGTGAACCGACTTCGCGCGAAGGGGCGGGGCGGGGTAGGAGGCGATTGGATTGTAGTGGTCACTGCGGACCAATGGACGCGCGGGAGGACGGTGATCGGCATACGGTGAGCCAATGGGCGCGCAGGAGCACGGTGATCGGCATACGGTGCGCCAATGCGGTATTGAACAAGGCGGGGGACAATCAAGCGTCACTTTTGATGGTGAAGGCACGTTTGGACCACATTGTGAGGCGAACCGGCGAAGAAGAGACGAGGTGATCACCTCGGCCAATGGGCGTGCGAGTCGGTGTTGATGGACATAGCTTGCAGCAATAGAGACGCGAAGAAGCGTTGATCGACATAGCCAGGACCAACCAGAACTGTCGATATTGCGGGTGACGGCTGCTTTCGGAAACGGTACGGGGCGGACCGGATGGTGGAAGGCGGGGCGAGCACGTCTGGCCAATAGGCTTGCGCTGCTGCCGGATTGACATGGCATGCACCAATACACATGTGCAGAACCAATGATCGACATGACCAGACCCAATGGAAAGTTTTGCCTCCAGGGGTCACGACCGACTCGGGGGGCGGACGGCCGAGTTGCGGGCGGGGAAATCCACGTTGAACCAATAGCTGTGCGCCGATGGTTTGATTGACGTAGCCAGGGCCAATGGGAAGAGTGTTCTCTGGAAGGGGGGGTGACAGCAGGTTCGGAGGCGGGGCTACAAGATGAGCATGTTCGGTTGAGGGCGCAGGGTAAGTGTTGATCTAAGTCCATGGGGTAGCCTTGAAACCTTTCACCTTCATTAACCCCATTTCATTTCCCCCTTTTAGATGCCCCCTCAAGGCCAGGGGGTCTCTAAACGCATTCAGTGACCCCCCCCCCCCCCCCAACCTTCCTGACTTTTTTTTCCAACCCATTCCCAATTGGCACAGCCAACAGTCTCATGGAAAGGCAGTGCAGACTTGATGGGCTGAATGGCCTCTCTCTGCACCTACAAGCTGAGCAAATTGGGGTTTAACCCTGAAAAATATGGGGATGGGGACAGAGACGGGGTGGGCAGCTCAGGGGTTAGCTCCGTACCCTCACGGCGCCAGGGCCCGAAAGGCAAAGGGGCAGAAATTAGGCCATTCAGCCCATTGAGTCCGCTCCGCCATTTGATCATGGCCGATAAGTTTCTCAACCCCATTCCCCCACTTTCTCCCTGTAACCCTTGATCCCTTTGGCAATCAAGAACCAATCTCTCTCCTTATCTCTTAAAATATACCCGCTGATCTGACCCCCATAGCCTTCTGTGGCAGTGAATTCCATCGATCCCCCACTCTCTGGCTGATGGGGTTTCTCCTATCTCCATTCTAAAAGGTATTCCATTTATTCGAAGGCTGTGCCCTCAGGTCCTAGTCTCTCCTACCAATGGAAACAGCTACTAACATCCACTCTGTCCAGGCTGTTCAGTATTCAGTATTCAATTCAATCCACCATCATCCTTCTAAACTTCCACTGAGTGCAGACCCAGAGTCCTCAAGCATTCCTCATAAGTTAAACCTTTCATTCCTGGGACCGTTCTAGTGACCCGGGTTCGATTTCACCCTGGGAGTGACTGTGTGGAGTTTGCACATCCCGACTCTCTCCTCCCCATTTTCCCACCCCATTCCCTACCCCCACCATGTCTGTATGGGTTTCGTCTGAGCGTTCCAGGCCCCTCCCACCCATCGCAGTCCAAAGATGTGCAGGTCGAGTTGGATTGCCCATAGGAAACGCGGGGTTAAGGGGATAGGGTTGGGTGCTGGGTCTGTGTGGGATTCTCTTCGAAGGGTCACTGCTGCCCCGCTGGGCTGAATGGCCTCTCTCCGCACTGCAGGGTTTCTATGAGGTGGGGTTACGATAGGACCTTCAGAAAGGGAGGCGATGGCCGAGTGGTGATTTGACTGGACTGCAAGTCCAGAGACCCTGGTAATGTCGAACCGTAGAATCCCTAGAGTGTGGGAGCAGGCCATTCTGCCCATTGGTTCCATACCAACTCTCCGAAGAGCATCACACCCAGACCCACTCCCCCAGCCTATCCCTGTAGACCTGTATTCCCCATGGCTAGCCCAGCTAGACTGCACATCCCTTGACATTAAAGGACAGTTTAGTATGGCCAATCCCCCCTAACCTGCCCATCCCTGGGCACTACGAGACAATTTAGCATGGCCAATCCCCCCTAACCTGCCCATCCCTGGGCACTACGGGACAATTTAGCATGGCCAATCCCCCCTAACCTGCACGTCTTTGGATTGTGGGGGGAAACTGGAGCACCAGAGGAAACCCACATAGACACAGGGAGATGCTCTGGGGGACCCAGGCTCCAATCCAAGAATGACGTGTCTAACGATGACCGTGAATCCATTGTTGGAAAAATCCATCTGGTTCACTAATGTTCAGGGAAGGAAATCTGCTGTCCTTACCCAGTCTGTGCCTACATGTGACTCCAGACCCACAGCGATAGGGTTGACTCTTAACTATCCTCTGGGTAATTAGGGACAGAGGCGTAAACACTGACCCAGCCAGCAACGCCCTCATTCCCTCTGGCCGATGGACCGTGTCGTTAGTCAGGGACTCAGAACTTGCTCTCGATGCTACTTCTCGCTTCACAGATGCTGCCAGACCTGCTCAGATTCTCCAAGTTCTCTCCTTGCCTGTTTCAGATCACCAGCGCCCGCAGTTCTTTTGGTGGAGAAAGGCTGAGACAGCACGAGAGAGGGTGCGGATGAGATTCACCAGGACGTTGTCTGGACCCCCGAGAGACTGAGAAAGATAAAATACTGTGCGTGCTGGGCATCTGAAACAAAGATTAGCTTCCCTCTGTCCCCAGGTAAGATACAGGGATGTTCGCCAATGGTTACACAGTGTTCAGCTCCAGTCGTCACTCCTCAGACACTAAAGGAGTCCGTGTTCAAACGCAACGAGATCTGGACAAAATCCAGGCTTGGACCGACAAGCAACAAGTAACATCGGTGCCACACAAATGCCGGGCTATGACCATCTCCAATAGGAGACAATTTAACTATTGCCTCCCTTGATGTTCAATGGTGTTACCATCACTGAATCCCCCCACTATCAACATCCCGGGGGTTACCATTGACCAGAGACTGAACTGGATCCAACCAGGTCAGAGGGTGGAAATCCTGCAGCAAGTAACTCTCCTCCTGTCTCCCCCCAAAACCTGTCCCACCATCGATGAGGCACAGGTCAGGAGGGTGGGGGAATACTCCCCACTTGCCCCTGGATGGGGGGGACAGTTCCAAGAACGCTCGAGAAGCTTGACACCGTCTTGGGACAAAGCAGTTCCCCCGCTCAATTTGCACCATACCCACAAACACCCCACCAGCGCTCAGTCGCAGCAGGGTGTACCGTCTACAAGACCCACTGCAGTGAGGCTCCTGAGACAGCACCTTCCCCAAACCCCGTCACCACTAACCCCCTGGAGTGGGCAGGCAGCAGAAACACGGGGAACACTAGCCCCTCCGAGACCCTCCTCACACACCGTCCCGAAATATCTCGGCCGTTCCTTCGGGATCAGAATCCTGGGACTACCCCCCCTCTAACAGGGGCCCTGTGGGCCAAGGGGGAGTGCAGAGGTTGAAGAAGGCAGCTCACTACCAGCCCCCAAACATCTCTCCACACACTCTCGAGTCAAGACAGAAGAAGACCGCTGGAGAAGCTCAGCAGGTCTGGCAGCAGCCATGGAGAGAGAAAGCAGACACGGAGAAATCTCCCCCCAACCCCCCTCTTTTTAGAGGGGTCAGTTAGCAGGGTGAAGGTAGGGTACAGAGGGGCTATTCGAGGTCAGGGAAGAAAAGGATCCACCCAGAAGCTGGTGGGTATCTGGAACTGACTGTGTGAGAGGTAGGAACGCTGCAGAGTTAGTTTTAATTTGAGGGAAGCATGCAAGGGTCCGGTGGAACGTGGGATGAGCAAAGAAGGCTGTTGAATGACCATTACAGACTTGATGGGCCAAATGGCCTCTTTCCATGCGTTTTTAAAAAAAAATCTATGGCTCAATTTTCCGGAGAGTGGTTTTAATTTCCTCTGGTGGGGCTCTGGAATGGGAAACATGGACTTGGACGTGAGGTAAAAACAATGACTGCAGATGCTGGGAATCAGATTCTGGATTAGAGTGGGTGCTGGAAAAGCACAGGATGTCAGGCAGCATCTGAGGAGCAGGAAAATTGACGTTTCAGGCAAAAGCCCTTCATCAGGAATAGCGGCAGAGTGCCTGCAGGGTGGAGAGATAAATGAGAGGAGGGTGGGGGTGGGGAGAAAGTAGCATAGAGTACAATAGGTGAGTGGGGGAGGTGATAGGTCAGGGAGGAGGGTGGGGGAAGGTAGCAAAGAGTACAATGGGTGGATGGGGGTGGGGATGGAGGTGATAAGTCAGGGAGATTATAGTATCAACAGGTTTATAAGGAGCTAGTGCTTCCAAATAGTGCTGAGGGAGCGGACGCTGTTGGAGGGTCAGTGCTGAGGGAGTGGACGCTGTTGGAGGGTCAGTGCTGAGGGAGCGGACGCTGTCAGAGGGTCAGCGCTATGGGAGTGGGCGATGTCAGAGGGTCAGCGCTGAGGGAGCGGGCGCTGTCAGAGGGTCAGCGCTGAGGGAGTGGGCGCTGTCAGAGGGTCAGTGCTGAGGGAGCGGGCGCTGTGGGAGGGTCAGTGCTGAGGGAGCGGGCGCTGTGGGAGGGTCAGTGCTGAGGGAGCGGGCGCTGTGGGAGGGTCAGTGCTGAGGGAGTGGGCACTGTTGGAGGGTCAGTGCTGAGGGAGTGGCCATGTCGGAGGGTCAGTGCTGAGGGAGTGGGCGCTGTCGGAGGGTCAGTGCTGAGGGAGTGGGCGCTATCGGAGGGTCAGTGCTGAGGGAGTGGGCGCTGTCGGAGGGTCAGTGCTGAGGGAGTGGGCGCTATCGGAGGGTCAGTGCTGAGGGAGTGGGCGCTGTCGGAGGGTCAGTGCTGAGGGAGTGGGCGCTGTCAGAGGGTCAGTGCTGAGGGAGCGGGCGCTGTGGGAGGGTCAGTGCTGAGGGAGTGGGCGCTGTGGGAGGGTCAGTGCTGAGGGAGTGGGCGCTGTTGGAGGGTCAGTTCTGAGGGAGCGGACAGTGCTGGAAGGCCAGTGCAGTGTGCCTCTGTATGACGAATACACTGAAAAGAAGGCTGTATCTGTGTTTTGAGTTTGTGTACTGACTGGTGGAGTTTGATCCCAGTGATTGGCTTCAGGAAGCTGCTGTGTGGTCCGATGTATTGTTCCCCAAGGATTCTCGGGTCTGCTTTCCGTGTGAAGAGACTGAGCTGCCAACTGCTGCCCATGGACACTGTGAGGACAGACAGCAACTCCTGTGAGGAACAGACCAATCCTATTGTCACCGCTGGCATTATCATCATCGGTGATGAGATCCTAAAGGTATAGGCACCTCCTGAACTGACTGCCTGGGTTCGGGAACTGCACCGCTCCCCAAACGTCACTCACTCTCTGTGTCTGTCTGTCTGTCTCTCTCTTCCAACAGCCCTCCCACCCTGTCTCTGCTGTCTCCTGCACTTTAGCTTTTGCCTTGTCTCTCTCTCTCTCTGTGTCTTTCACTATCTCCCTCCTCCCTGTCTCATGCTCCTGTCTCCTTATCTCCCGTCTCTCCTCCCCCCCTCCCTCCCCCATCACTGTGTCCTTCTCCCATCATTCACTCTCACTCCCGCCTGTCTCTCTCTCCCCCTCTTTCCCGTCTGTCTCTTTCTCCCCCCCGGAACTGTCTCTCTCCTTCCCGTCACACACACACTCCCTCCCCTCTGCTCCTGTCTCTTTCTCCCTCCCTCCCATCTGTCTCTTTATCCCTTCCATCTCTCTCTCCCTCCCATCATTCTCTCTCTCTGTCTCCCACTCCTGTCTCTTTCTGTCCCCCTCCCTTCTCTCTAATTTCAACTCCCTTCTCTTTCTCTCCTCCTGTCACACACACTCTCACATTCTCCCTCCCATCTCTCTTTGTACCCCTCCATCTCTCTCCCCAACTCCCGTCTCTCTTTCTCCCCCTCCCATCTCTCTCTTTCTTCCTCCCGTTACTTTCTCTCTCCTTCCCGTCACACACACACTCCCTCCCGTCTCTCTCTCTCCTCCCCCTCCCCGTTCCTGTCATTCTCACTCTCTCCCCCATCTCTCTCTCACTTCACCTCCCTTCTCTCTCTCCCCCTCCCGTCTCTCTAATTTCACCTCCCTTCTCTCTCTCTCTCACTTCACCTCCCTTCTCTTTCTCTCCTCCTGTCACACACACTCTCACATTCTCCCTCCCATCTCTCTCTTTCTTCCTCCCGTTACTTTCTCTCTCCGTCACACACACACTCCCTCCCGTCTCTCTCTCTCTCCTCCCCCTCCCCGTTCCTGTCATTCTCACTCTCTTCCCCCATCTCTCTCTCTCTCTGTCCCCCTCCCATCTCTCTCACTTCACCTCCCTTCTCTCTCTCTCCCCCCCCCTCCCGTCTCTCTAATTTCACCTCCCTTCTCTCTCTCTCTCACTTCACCTCCCTTCTCTTTCTCTCCTCCTGTCACACACACTCTCACATTCTCCCTCCCATCTCTCTCCCCGACTCCCGTCTTTCTCCCCCTCCCATCTCTCTCTCTCTTTCTTCCTCCCGTCACTTTCTCTCTCCTTCCCGTCACACACACACACTCCCTCCCGTCTCTCTCTCTCCCCCCCCCCATTCCTGTCATTCTCACTCTCTCTCCCCCATCTCTCTCTCTCTGTCCCCCTCCCATCTCTCTCTCACTTCACCTCCTGTCACTCACTCACTCTCCATCCTGTCACTTTCTCTCTCCTTCCTGTCAAACACACTCCCTCTTGTCTCTCTCTCTCTCTATACCCTCCATCTCTCTCTCCCCTCCCCCTGTCTCTCTCTCACCTCCCATGTCTCTCGCGTTCTCCCCTCTCTCACACCCCATCGTCTCTCTCTCCCTCTATTTCCTTCCCGATTCTCCATTTCCCCCCCCCCCCATGTTTCTCTCTCTCTCTCACACTCCCTCCCGTCTCTGATGTAATGCTTGTCTGGGAACCAGCAGGGAGCTAGGGAGGCCTTTCAGCCCCTCCACAGCATGGCGACCAACGATAACTCCCATTCCACTCTGTCAGATGGCCAGTTAGCCTGCTGCATTCCCCCAGGTAACTATTCCCACATTCCCGTCACCCTCCAGAGGAAGCTGGCTTTCCCAGTCACTCCCCATTCCCAGGACAGGAGGAGTGAAGTACAGAGGGAGAGACCGGATAGGCTGGGATTATATTCTCTGGGAGTTTAGCAGAATGAGCAGGGAATCTCACAGAATTCTAACAGAGAACGGAGGTTCTAGATGACCGGAACTAGAGTCACAGTCGAAAGGGGACGTGGTGGGACTGAGATGGGGAGGAATGTCTCCCCCCCCTCCCCGAGTGGGGGGAGCCCCGTGGGACTCCCTGCCCCAGGAAGTGATCGGGGCTGGAATGTTTTGGAGGAGCTGGATCCAGCTCTAAAGGGATTAGAGCATGGCAACAGGAATTGAGCTGAACGATCAGCTGCTGAATGGGCCAGCAGGCAAGAGGGGCCAAGAGTCCTCCCCCTGCTCCTGTTTGAGATGTTTACATTTTTATTTTGTTTCACGGGGGCTGGCATCAATATCCCAGTTGGACTGGCTGGCTGGCTGGTGGGAATCTGAATCCACGGGAGGTCAAATGGGGAGAGGGCGCTCTCAATATCTGAGTGTCTCCCCCCTCCCCCCCGCCCAGGTCTCGAGTGCACACTCCCTTCGTCTTTGGATTGATTCCCCACCCTTTTCCACCGCCCACCACCAACAGAACTCACCGACAACGTCCACTCCACTCCCCCCGAACCAGCCTCACTCAATTCCGGGGTGGAGGGCGCTACGGCAATGCAGGATGGTCGTTGTTGATTTAGGCGTCAAATCTATTGTTCGTTCTCCAACCCCGACCCCCTCCTATCCTGCACAAAAACCACACAACAACATCCTCCGCCTCGAAAGAGCGATTCCTCAGGGACTGGACACTACACCAATGCAGGACAGTTGTTGTTGTTCTTTTGTGTGAGACTCGGTGTTTATTTTTTTTTATTTCTCCCTCTCCCACCCCCCCCCAGAACCCTTACAGAATAACATCCACTCTGCTTCCCCCCAACTCAGTCTCGATCGATTCCTCTGAGACAGAAGGAGGGTGCTACACCAATGCAGGGCGGTTGTTGTTGTTGATCTTCATGTGAAACAGTTTTTTTTAGTTGTTCTGTACTCCCCTGAACCTTTTCAACACAAATTCCCCAAGCCCCCCACACAATCCCTCACACACCGCCTCCCCAAAACCATTCGGCCTTCTTCGATTCCTCCAAACCAGGAGGAGGGCGCTATGACAATACAGGATCATCGTTGTATATTTTCGTGTGAAATCCAGTCACTACCTTTGGACTTTACTCTGCCTCCCCCCCCCACCTCCAGACAACGAACCCTTTCAAAACAAATGCCCCCTCCACCCCTGGCCAAGATGGATTCCTCTGAACTGGGGCACCAGTTCAATGCAGAGCGTTGGTTGTTGACCTTCGTGTGGAAACCTGTTGGTTTTTCTTGTCGAGTTCTCTACCTCCGACCCCTTAGAAAGCAACGTCTCCACCGGCCTTGATGGATCCTGAACAGAAGGCGCTAGGGCAATGCAGGGTGTACATTGTTGACATTCATGTGGAAATGTGTTTTTTATTTTTGTTTGTGTTCTTTACCCCCAACAAAGCAAAATCCCCATTGGCCGGGGAGGGCACTAGGGCAATGCAGGACGTTCATTGTTGACATTAATGTGGAACGGTGTTTTTTTTATTTTTGTTTGTGTTCTTTACCCCCAACACAGGAACATCCCACTGGCCTCAGTGGATCCTGGATGGAGGGCGCTAGGGCAATGCAGGGTGTACATTGTTGACATTCATGTGGAAACGTGTTTTTTAAAATTTTTGTTTCTGTTGTCCACCCCCTCCCCCACTGGCCCGGGAGGGCACTAGGGCAATGCAGGACGTTCATTGTTGACATTAATGTGGAAAGGTGTTTTTTTTATTTTTGTTTGTGTTCTTTACCCCCAACAAAGCAACATCCCCACTGGCCTGGGAGGGCGCTAGGGCAATGCAGGAGGTTTATTATTGACATTCATGCCCCCCCCCCCCCCCCCCCCCCCCCCCCCCCCCCCCCCCCCCCCCCCCCCCCCCCCCCCCCCCCCCCCCACCAAGCAACATCCCCACTGGCCTGGGAGGGCGCTAGGGCAATGCAGGAGGTTTATTATTGACATTCATGTGGAAACGTGGTGTTTTTTTTATTTTTGTTTGTGTTGTGCGCCCTCCTCCCCTCCCCCCACTACCCTCCCCCCCCCCACCCCTCCCCTCCCTACCCTCCCCCCCCCCCCTCCCCCCCCCCCTCCCCTACCCCTCCCCCCCCCCTCCCCTACCCCTCTCCCCCTCCCTCCCTCCCCTCCTCCCTACCCCTCCCCCCCTCCCTCCCTCCCCTCCTCCCTACCCCTCCCCTCCTACCCCACCCCTCCCTCCCCTCCTACCCCACCCCTCCCTCCCCTCCTACCCCTCCCCTCCCCCCCTACCCCTCCCCTCCCCCCCCACCCCTCCCCTCCCCCCCTACCCCACCCCTCCCCTCCTACCCCACCCCTCCCCTCCTACCCCACCCCTCCCCCCCTACCCCACCCCTCCTACCCCACCCCTCCCCCCCTACCCCACCCCTCCCCTCCTACCCCACCCCTCCCCTCCCCCCCTACCCCACCCCTCCCACCCCACCCCTCCCCCCCTACCCCACCCCTCCCCCCCTACCCCACCCCTCCCCTACCCCCACCCCCTCCCCTCCCCCCCTACCCCACCCCTCCCCCCCTACCCCACCCCTCCCCTCCTACCCCACCCCTCCCCCCCCTACCCCCCTACCCCACCCCTCCCCTCCTACCCCACCCCTCCCCTACCCCACCCCTCCCCTCCCCCCCTACCCCACCCCTCCCCCCCTACCCCCACCCCTCCCCTCCTACCCCACCCCTCCCCCCCCCTACCCCCCTACCCCACCCCTCCCCTCCTACCCCACCCCTCCCCTCCTACCCCACCCCTCCCCCCCCTACCCCACCCCTCCCCCCCCTACCCCACCCCTCCCCCCTACCCCTCCCCCACCCCTCCCCCCTACCCCTCCCCTCCCCCCTACCCCTCCCCTCCCCCCTACCCCTCCCCTCCACCCCTCCCCCCTACCCCTCCCCTCCCCCCTACCCCTCCCCTCCCCCCTACCCCTCCCCTCCCCCCTACCCCTCCCCCCTACCCCTCCCCTCCCCCTCCCCTCCCCCCTACCCCTCCCCCCTACCCCTCCCCCTCCCCCCTACCCCTCCCCCTCCCCCCTACCGCTCCCCTCCCCTCCCCCCTACCCCTCCCCCCTACCGCTCCCCTCCCCTCCCCCCTACCGCTCCCCTCCCCTCCCCCCTACCCCTCCCCCCTACCCCTCCCCCCTACCGCTCCCCTCCCCTCCCCCCTACCCCTCCCCCTCCCCCCTACCCCTCCCCCCTACCCCTCCCCCCTACCCTCCTCTACTCTACCTCTCCTCTACTCTCCTCTCCTCTCCTCCCCTCCCCTCCGACAGCAACATCCCACTGGCCTCAGTGGATCCTGGATGGAGGGCGCTAGGGCAATGCAGGGTGCACATTGTTGACATTCATGTGGAAACGTGGTGTTTTTTTTTATTTTTGTTTGTGTTGTCCACCCCCTCCCCTCCCCTCCCCACAGTAACAACCCCCCACTGGCCTGTGAGAGGCGCTAGGGGAATGCAGGGCGGTGGTTGTTGTTGTTAATTTCGGTGTGTTTCCCCCCCTCAGGGCCAGACCCAGGACACCAACTCGTTCTTCATGTGCCGGACCCTGCGCTCGCTGGGGGTGCAGGTGGCCAAGGTGTCGGTGGTGGGGGACGAGGTGGGCGCCATCGCGGAGGAGGTGGCCGGCTTCTCCGGCCGCTACGGCCACGTGCTGACCGCGGGCGGGGTGGGGCCGACCCACGACGACGTGACCTTCGCGGGGGTGGCGCGGGCCTTCGGCGAGGGGCTGCTCACCCACCCGGAGCTGGCGGCGCTGGTGGGCGGCTGGGCCGGGCAGGGGCAGGGGCAGGGGCAGGGGCAGGCCGCCATGAAGCTGGCGCGGGTGCCCGCCTCGGCCCGGCTCCACTACGGCCGCGACGGCGGCGGCGGGCGGCTCCCGTACCCGGTGGTCAGCGTCCGCAACGTCTACCTGTTCCCGGGGGTGCCGGCGCTGCTGCGGCGGGCGCTGGAGGCGCTGGCCTACCTCTTCCGCAACGCGGCGGTGCGCTACTCCGCCGCCGAGCTGCTGGTCGACGCCGAGGAGGCGGCCATCGCGCCGGCGCTCGAGCGGGCCCAACGGCGGTTCGCGGGCGCGGGAGCCGAGCCCAACCGCCACCGCCGCCACGTCAGCCTGGGCTCCTACCCCGATTGGACCAGCAACTACTTCCGGGTCAAGGTCAGGCTGGACGGCGAGAGCGAGGAGGAGGTGCGCGAGGCCAGGGACTTCCTGCTCGAGACGCTGCCCGCGGGCTCAGTGGTCGCCCCGGAGACGGAGCCGGTGGCGGTGTCGGCGCGAGAGGTCTACGCGCTTGCGCGGTCAGGTACGTCACCGTCCCAACGGTCAGAATACACGGTGTAGACCGGGCTCTGTTTGAATACTCTCTGTAGACCGGCTCTGTTTGAATACTCTCTGTAGACCGGGCCCTGTTTGAATACTCTCTGTAGACCGGGCCCTGTTTGAATACTCTCTGTAGACCGGGCTCTGTTTGAATACTCTCTGTAGACCGGGCTCTGTTTGAATGGACTCTGTAGACCGGGCCCTGTTTGAATACTCTCTGTAGACCGGGCTCTGTTTGAATACTCTCTGTAGACCGGGCTCTGTTTGAATACTCTCTGTAGACCGGGCTCTGTTTGAATACACTCTGTAGACCGGGCTCTGTTTGAATACACTCTGTAGACCGGGCTCTGTTTGAATACTCTCTGTAGACCGGGCTCTGTTTGAATACTCTCTGTCGACCGGGCTCTGTTTGAATACTCCCTGTAGACCGGGCTCTGTTTGTATACACTCTGTAGACCGGGCTCTGTTTGTATACACTCTGTAGACCGGGCGCTGTTTGAATAGACTCTGTAGACCGGGCGCTGTTTGAATAGACTCTGTAGACCGGGCTCTGTTTGAATACTCTCTGTAGACCGGGCTCTGTTTGAATACTCTCTGTCGACCGGGCTCTGTTTGAATACTCTCTGTAGACCGGGCTCTGTTTGAATACTCCCTGTAGACCGGGCTCTGTTTGAATACTCTCTGTAGACCGGGCGCTGTTTGAATAGACTCTGTAGACCGGGCGCTGTTTGAATAGACTCTGTAGACCGGGCGCTGTTTGAATAGACTCTGTAGACCGGGCTCTGTTTGAATACTCTCTGTAGACCGGGCTCTGTTTGAATAGACTCTGTAGACCGGGCTCTGTTTGAATACTCTCTGTAGACCGGGCGCTGTTTGAATACTCTCTGTAGACCGGGCCGTGTTTGAATACTCTCTGTAGACCGGGCCCTGTTTGAATACTCTCTGTAGACCGGGCTCTGTTTGAATACTCTCTGTAGACCGGGCGCTGTTTGAATACTCTCTGTAGACCGGGCCGTGTTTGAATACTCTCTGTAGACCGGGCCCTGTTTGAATACTCTCTGTCGACCGGGCCCTGTTTGAATAGACTCTGTAGACCGGGCTCTGTTTGAATACTCTCTGTAGACCGGGCCCTGTTTGAATACTCTCTGTAGACCGGGCTCTGTTTGAATACTCTCTGTAGACCGGGCTCTGTTTGAATACACTCTGTAGACCGGGCTCTGTTTGAATACACTCTGTAGACCGGGCTCTGTTTGAATACTCTCTGTAGACCGGGCTCTGTTTGAATACTCCCTGTAGACCGGGCTCTGTTTGAATACACTCTGTAGACCGGGCTCTGTTTGAATACACTCTGTAGACTCGGCTCTGTTTGAATAGACTCTGTAGACCGGGCGCTGTTTGAATAGACTCTGTAGACCGGGCGCTGTTTGAATACTCTCTGTAGACCGGGCTCTGTTTGTATACACTCTGTAGACCGGGCTCTGTTTGAATAGACTCTGTAGACCGGGCTCTGTTTGAATACTCTCTATGGACCGGGCTCTGTTTGAATACTCTCTGTAGACCGGGCTCTGTTTGTATACACTCTGTAGACCGGGCTCTGTTTGAATAGACTCTGTAGACCGGGCTCTGTTTGAATACTCTCTATGGACCGGGCTCTGTTTGAATACTCTCTGTAGACCGGGCCCTGTTTAAATACTCTCTGTAGACCGGGCTCTGTTTGAATACTCTCTGTAGACCGGGCTCTGTTTGAATAGACTCTGTAGACCGGGCTCTGTTTGAATACTCCCTGTAGACCGGGCTCTGTTTGAATACTCTCTGTAGACCGGGCCGTGTTTGAATACTCTCTGTAGACCGGGCCGTGTTTGAATACTCTCTGTAGACCGGGCCCTGTTTGAATACTCTCTGTAGACCGGGCCCTGTTTGAATAGACTCTGTAGACCGGGCTCTGTTTGAATACTCTCTGTAGACCGGGCCCTGTTTGAATACTCTCTGTAGACCGGGCCCTGTTTGAATACTCTCTGTAGACCGGGCTCTGTTTGAATACTCTCTGTAGACCGGGCTCTGTTTGAATACTCTCTGTAGACCGGGCTCTGTTTGAATACTCTCTGTAGACCGGGCTCTGTTTGAATACTCTCTGTAGACCGGGCTCTGTTTGAATACTCTCTGTAGACCGGGCTCTGTTTGAATACTCTCTGTAGACCGGGCTCTGTTTGAATACTCTCTGTAGACCGGGCCCTGTTTGAATACTCTCTGTAGACCGGGCCCTGTTTGAATACTCTCTGTAGACCGGGCCCTGTTTGAATACTCTCTGTAGACCGGGCCCTGTTTGAATACTCTCTGTAGACCGGGCTCTGTTTGAATAGACTCTGTAGACCGGGCCGTGTTTGAATACTCTCTGTAGACCGGGCCCTGTTTGAATACTCTCTGTAGACCGGGCCCTGTTTGAATACTCTCTGTAGACCGGGCCCTGTTTGAATACTCTCTGTAGACCGGGCTCTGTTTGAATACTCTCTGTAGACCGGGCTCTGTTTGAATACTCTCTGTAGACCGGGCTCTGTTTGAATACTCTCTGTAGACCGGGCTCTGTTTGAATACTCTCTGTAGGCCGGGCTCTGTTTGAATACTCTCTGTAGGCCGGGCTCTGTTTGAATACTCTCTGTAGGCCGGGCTCTGTTTGTATCCTCTCTGTAGACCGGGCTCTGTTTGTATCCTCTCTGTAGACCGGGCCCTGTTTGAATACTCTCTGTAGACCGGGCTCTGTTTGAATACTCTCTGTAGGCCGGGCTCTGTTTGAATACTCTCTGTAGGCCGGGCTCTGTTTGAATACTCTCTGTAGGCCGGGCTCTGTTTGTATCCTCTCTGTAGGCCGGGCTCTGTTTGAATACTCTCTGTAGGCCGGGCTCTGTTTGTATCCTCTCTGTAGGCCGGGCTCTGTTTGTATCCTCTCTGTAGACCGGGCTCTGTTTGTATCCTCTCTGTAGACCGGGATCTGTTTGAATACTCTCTGTAGACCGGGCTCTGTTTGAATACTCTCTGTAGACCGGGCTCTGTTTGAATACTCTCTGTAGACCGGGCTCTGTTTGAATACTCTCTGTAGACCGGGCTCTTTTGAGTACTCTCTGTAGACCGGGCCCTGTTTGAATACTCTCTGTAGACCGGGCTCTGTTTGAATACTCTCTGTAGACCGGGCTCTGTTTGAATAGACTCTGTTGACCGCGCTCTGTTTGAATAGACTCTGTAGACCGGGCTCTGTTTGAATACTCTCTGTAGACCGGGCTCTGTTTGAATACTCTCTGTAGACCGGGCTCTGGTTGAATACTCTCTGTAGACCGGGCTCTGTTTGAATACTCTCTGTAGACCGGGCTCTGTTTGAATACTCCCTGTAGACCGGGTTCTGTTTGAATACTCCCTGTAGACCGGGCTCTGTTTGTATACACTCTGTAGACCGGGCTCTGTTTGAATACTCCCTGTAGACCGGGCTCTGTTTGTATACACTCTGTAGACCGGGCGCTGTTTGAATACTCTCTGTAGACCGGGCTCTGTTTGAATACTCTCTGTAGACCGGGCTCTGTTTGAATACTCCCTGTAGACCGGGCTCTGTTTGAATACTCTCTGTAGACCGGGCTCTGTTTGAATACTCCCTGTAGACCGGGCTCTGTTTGAATACTCTCTGTAGACCGGGCTCTGTTTGAATACTCTCTGTAGACTCTGCTCTGTTTGAATAGACTCTGTAGACCGGGCGCTGTTTGAATAGACTCTGTAGACCGGGCGCTGTTTGAATAGACTCTGTAGACCGGGCTCTGTTTGAATACTCTCTGTAGACCGGGCTCTGTTTGAATACTCTCTGTAGACCGGGCTCTGTTTGAATACTCTCTGTAGACCGGGCTCTGTTTGAATACTCTCTGTAGACCGGGCTCTGTTTGAATACTCTCTGTAGACCGGGCCCTGTTTGAATACTCTCTGTAGACCGGGCTCTGTTTGAATACTCTCTGTAGACCGGGCGCTGTTTGAATACTCTCTGTAGACCGGGCTGTGTTTGAATACTCTCTGTAGACCGGGCCCTGTTTGAATACTCTCTGTAGACCGGGCCCTGTTTGAATAGACTCTGTAGACCGGGCTCTGTTTGAATACTCTCTGTAGACCGGGCCCTGTTTGAATACTCTCTGTAGACCGGGCCCTGTTTGAATACTCTCTGTAGACCGGGCCCTGTTTGAATACTCCCTGTAGACCGGGCTCTGTTTGAATACACTCTGTAGACCGGGCTCTGTTTGAATACACTCTGTAGACCCGGCTCTGTTTGAATAGTCTCTGTAGACCGGGCGCTGTTTGAATAGACTCTGTAGACCGGGCGCTGTTTGAATACTCTCTGTAGACCGGGCTCTGTTTGAATAGACTCTGTAGACCGGGCTCTGTTTGAATAGACTCTGTAGACCGGGCTCTGTTTGAATACTCTCTGTAGACCGGGCTCTGTTTGAATACTCCCTGTAGACCGGGCTCTGTTTGAATACACTCTGTAGACCGGGCTCTGTTTGAATACTCTCTGTAGACCGGGCTCTGTTTGAATAGACTCTGTAGACCGGGCTCTGTTTGAATACTCTCTATGGACCGGGCTCTGTTTGAATACTCTCTGTAGACCGGGCCCTGTTTAAATACTCTCTGTAGACCGGGCTCTGTTTGAATACTCTCTGTAGACCGGGCTCTGTTTGAATAGACTCTGTAGACCGGGCTCTGTTTGAATACTCCCTGTAGACCGGGCTCTGTTTGAATAGACTCTGTAGACCGGGCTCTGTTTGAATACTCTCTGTAGACCGGGCTCTGTTTGAATACTCTCTGTAGACCGGCCTCTGTTTGTATCCTCTCTGTAGGCCGGGCTCTGTTTGTATCCTCTCTGTAGACCGGGCTCTGTTTGAATACTCTCTGTAGACCGGGCTCTGTTTGAATACTCTCTGTAGACCGGGCTCTGTTTGAATACTCTCTGTAGACCGGGCTCTGTTTGAATACTCCCTGTAGACCGGGTTATGTTTGAATACTCCCTGTAGACCGGGCTCTGTTTGTATACACTCTGTAGACCGGGCTCTGTTTGAATACTCCCTGTAGACCGGGCTCTGTTTGTATACACTCTGTAGACCGGGCGCTGTTTGAATACTCTCTGCAGACCGGGCTCTGTTTGAATACTCTCTGTAGACCGGGCTCTGTTTGAATACTCCCTGTAGACCGGGCTCTGTTTGAATACTCCCTGTAGACCGGGCTCTGTTTGAATACTCTCTGTAGACCGGGCTCTGTTTGAATACTCTCTGTAGACCGGGCTCTGTTTGAATACTCTCTGTAGACCGGGCTCTGTTTGAATACTCCCTGTAGACCGGGCTCTGTTTGAATACTCTCTGTAGACCGGGCTCTGTTTGAATACTCTCTGTAGACTCTGCTCTGTTTGAATAGACTCTGTAGACCGGGCGCTGTTTGAATAGACTCTGTAGACCGGGCGCTGTTTGAATAGACTCTGTAGACCGTGCTCTGTTTGAATACTCTCTGTAGACCGGGCTCTGTTTGAATACTCTCTGTAGACCGGGCTCTGTTTGAATACTCTCTGTAGACCGGGCTCTGTTTGAATACTCTCTGTAGACCGGGCCCTGTTTGAATACTCTCTGTAGACCGGGCCCTGTTTGAATACTCTCTGTAGACCGGGCTCTGTTTGAATACTCTCTGTAGACCGGGCGCTGTTTGAATACTCTCTGTAGACCGGGCTGTGTTTGAATACTCTCTGTAGACCGGGCCCTGTTTGAATACTCTCTGTAGACCGGGCCCTGTTTGAATAGACTCTGTAGACCGGGCTCTGTTTGAATACTCTCTGTAGACCGGGCCCTGTTTGAATACTCTCTGTAGACCGGGCCCTGTTTGAATACTCTCTGTAGACCGGGCCCTGTTTGAATACTCTCTGTAGACCGGGCTCTGTTTGAATACTCTCTGTAGACCGGGCTCTGTTTGAATACTCCCTGTAGACCGGGCTCTGTTTGAATACACTCTGTAGACCGGGCGCTGTTTGAATAGACTCTGTAGACCGGGCGCTGTTTGAATAGACTCTGTAGACCGGGCTCTGTTTGAATACTCTCTGTAGACCGGGCTCTGTTTGAATACTCTCTGTAGACCGGGCTCTGTTTGTATACACTCTGTAGACCGGGCTCTGTTTGAATACTCTCTGTAGACCGGGCTCTGTTTGAATACTCTCTGTAGACCGGGCTCTGTTTGAATACTCTCTGTAAACCGGGCCCTGTTTGAATACTCTCTGTAGACCGGGCTCTGTTTGAATACTCTCTGTAGACCGGGCCCTGTTTGAATACTCTCTGTAGACCGGGCCCTGTTTGAATACTCTCTGTAGACCGGGCTCTGTTTGAATACTCTCTGTAGACCG